>NC_050180.1:37317308-37524808 GCF_008315115.2 Sander lucioperca | reverse complement strand
TGCAGTCTTGGACTGCAACTGATGGTTATTTTTTATGATATATATATATATATATATAGTCAAAGTGGTGAAACATGCCCAAAATTATGTCTTTAAATTCCTTGTTTTATCTAATCAACACGCTCAAGGATCTTTGAGGCTGTATTGGACAAATTTAAGTTTTGAGCTGATGATGGCAATAGATGAAAAGTCAGAGGATCAGTAAAGTTATTGAAAAGGGGGCCATGAATTTCTGTACAAAATGTAATGACAATTCGATCAGTAATTGTTGTAACAAAAACTAAAAAACTAACACAATCACCAATGTAATTAGGATTCATCCTCTTGAGAGACTCTGAATGTCTGTATAAAATGTCATGGCAATCCATTTAATAGTTGTTTATATATTTCAGTCTCGACCAAAATGACTCACATTGCCATCTCTAAGGTCATGTCGTTAGCAAGGCTAAAACTAAAATATTTTTAGGTGGTGATGATGTAAAACAGAGAAAAGCAGCAAATTCTCACATTTAAGAAGCTCGAAGCAGAGTGTTTAGTATTTTGCTTGATTAATAATTTAAACGATTAGCTTACCTTCTGTTCTCCCAATTGATTAGTCAACTAATCATTTCAGCACTGATGCAGCCCTCTCATAGAGCCTATTGACACCCCCAGCAGCTCACGTTCAACATTGTTTATCCCAAGTGGATTGATCTTTTATGTTCAAAAAGCGCCCAAAATGCACTACACCGTACGCTCCCCCCTGTGATTTAAATTTTACTTGAGGCTCTGTGAATATTTTAGTACTTGGAGATTTATTAATTAAACATGACTGTATTCTGTGTGATCTCTGCAGCCTGAGGTATTTGACTTTCACCAATAAGTCTCTTTGTCTTTGTTGTAAATGTATCATGCAGCCAAACTATCATACAGAGCACAATACAGCTCTAGTTGTATTATTACAGTAATATTCATATTATTTCACCTAGGAGGGTTTTATAGAAGTGAAAGCATCTCCGAGTTTATTGTATACTGCAGTGAAGGTGCACCAGTTATGTAAAGCGTGTGGAGGGAGGCATCTTTCCACTGTATCTAACAGTTTCTATTTATTTGTCTCTATTAGATGCACACTCATAAATATATTTCATTGGAGTGATATGCATCAGCGGAAATGACAGCCGGGCTAATTTCAATGTCACACAGTGCCGTGTTGAGCAGTGATCTATCACATACAGTGGTTCCTTGTTGAATTAAGCTGCAGGTTATTACTTCCCATGCATCATCCGCAATGTGACAGCTCATACTGTGAAGGAAAGGCATTTAATGACAGTGTGGCAGTTTGTCCGAGGAAAAACCCGTTGGACGCTTTAGAGCTGCGTAATCAAAACTGCATTATTTATACCTGCCTTTTTGACACACTGGCAACAGTTTAAATAGGACATCTGGACACCTTTCATCTGTACTGTGCTGGCTTTGGTGATTACTTGTGTAACACAAATCAGTACAGGTTCCCAGGGTTTGCTGTAGTTTATTATGAAAAATGTGTGCGAGCCAAAGTTGACGTGTCCACCAAGAGCTCAGCAATTTAACTGGTTTGGGAGGGACAGAGCTCAGAAAAGACAGTTATGTAAGAAGCATTTGAATAATGAGACCTCATGTTAAATCGCCACAGGGATATTTGAGGATACGTAACAGGCCGTAGTGAACTGCATATCATAGCAGAGGTTAATACCTAGTGCTGGAACAATTATTTAATTAATTAATGGATTGACAGTAATCAGTTAATTGTTTATGTCATTTAGCAAGCAAGTATCCAAACATTCTCTGGCCCCTGCTTCTCAAAGGTAATTTGATTATTTGTTTTATATCAGTGTAAATTGAATATCTGTATCAAAACAAGCAATTTGAAGATGTCACCTTGGCTTCTGGGTTATTTATTGGTCACTAATTTCCAACAACAATGTATAAATTAATAAATAAAAGAAGTTGACAGATTGGTCAATAATGGACATGATCTGTAGTTACAACCCTATTTAAAACAAACAATAAGGACAGTTTAAGAGATTGGAATTGGACAAAGAAAATGCAAACATTCGTCTATACAGCAGCCACAGTAACAGCAGCAGTTTAACTGCTAAAAAACAATTATGTTTACTGTGGACATGACAAGAAACATATACATGCAACATTACATTCAAGCTCAGGAGCCAATATCACCAAATGTATAGCTGCTGTTGGATAAAACCATAAAGCCATGCCATGATCAACGCTAACCCCACCTGCTCCTGAGACTAGCCATCTCCTCTCTTGTTACATATACCACTTCGGGGGGGAAAAGTCAATATTTTAGGAATGTACAGTACAGCCTTTCTTTCATTCTGAGAGCCAGACATTGTTAAGACTTTGTTAAGGGTTTTGACCCCTGGGCCTTTTAAACCCGCTGAGCCAATAAAGAACCACAAACACATTTATTTTAAGTAAAAAATATAATAATTTTCAGTAGGTAACAGTAGGTTTTTTTCTCTTGCAATGATATTGTGTTTCACACTTGTGCCTGCTGGACTGTAAAGCTCACCAGTGTTTGAGAAAAAAAAATGAATACAATGTATATAGTTCCTGTTGTTAATAATGTGTGAAAGCAGAATTTAAAGATGGGTGCATTAATTTAAAGCTTTACTAATCAATATGACTACATATAATGTGAAAGGAATGTCTGTGAGGAACCCAGACGGAGTCATTAGCTTTTATAGCCTCTTTTTGCTCATACTTTTGGTTTGATAGGACATTTACTGTTTTTCCCCCTAAGTTTTAAGAATTCAGTTTGATTTACTCACTAAAATCTCTCTAAACGGAATCTTCATACTGTCCAGCTGCCAGAATCCAGGGCAGAGATGTTGATAAAAATGTTGATATGTCCATCTGTTGACACGTCCATCTGTGCATTCTCAGTAATTAAGCTTTACAAGCAGCCTTTCAGGCTACAGTATAGATGCTACAGCTCTACTCTCTGATTGGTGGAAGTTATACCTGAGAGAAAGATCTACAGGCACTACTCAGGGCTGTGAAAATACTGCAAACTCCTTTGGGTTTTTGTGGTAAACAAATAATTGAAATGTATGTTATTATTTATAGTCAGAATTCTCCTAAAAAAACAACAACCTGTCAACATTATTGCAACATTTATAAATCATGAAGTATCAGTCTCCATTAACAAAACCTTTTACGTTTTGTTAGTGTTTTAAATTAAAAAAGCTTTTTTTTTTAATTATTATTAGACTATTTATTAGGATAGCCTGATAACCAATTCCATTGTAAAATGTTGCTAGAATGATATAAATATATAAACGCAGGATATAGCATGCACATATTACAGTTTGATTTTGTTTGTTTGGTTTTTGAAGAAGGTCAAAGGGGGGGGGGGGTAGGAAGGGAGGAGAGGCATTGATTTGGGGGTTAGAAAGAAGAGGAGGAGGGTGAGTGGTGGGAATAGAGGAAGACACAGCAGGAAGCAGAGAGGCATGTGAGCTTGAGAGGGAAGAATGTATGACAGGGATGCTGTAAGAAGAAGAGAACTCTGCCAGAATTATAATTTCAACCATCCTCTCCCTCCTGCGTTTTTGTTCTCCCTCCTTTGACTTTTCCTCTTTCCTCATTTACTTCCTTGTTCCCACATTCTGCTTCTATCCTCCTCCCCCTTTCCCTTCTCCTACATCTCTTCCTCCCATTCTTTCGCTCTCTCCCTCTCCTTACCTTCTCTTCTTCCCCTTATCCTTCTCCTTCACTCCCCTCCCCTCTCTCCATCCATCTCTCTCCCCCTCTGTACCACCGTCTCCTCTTCTCTCCACCAGCTGCAGTGCAGAGATCTCCGCCGAGGCCCCCGTCAGGCTGTCAGGTGACCGGGACGGAGGCTGTGACATCACCACCCCCTTGGCCGACTGTCAGCCCTCCGCCGTTGCCATGGCAACGTCGGCAACGGCCTGCAGAGCTGAGGCTGGCAACGAGACGCCTGCAGGAGGAGGAGGAAGAGAGGAAGCAGGAGAATGCGTAAGGATTCTTTTTCATTTTGATGTTTTTATGTCTTAAATGTGTCGTCTGTGCGTGTATTTGCTCTGCGCTTTTCATCGTTTCGTCGCAGTGTACAGAAACACATAGATCTATTGGTATTTAAGGATGACTGGGACAAGCAAGGGGACTGCGACACACATGCACATCACTCACACATACTGATGCAGAGGTATTTGTTGAGACAAGAACGAGCATGCAGCGCGCTGTCTTCCAGTAGCAGCTCGACATCTGAGGTTTCAGTAAAAAGAGGATTAAGCCCCCCTCCAGCAGTCAATTGCCGGTACCCTAGCGCTTCATTCCTGCTCTCCGCATGACTCCTCTCTGCTGGCTGGCTGCAGCTTGACACCAGCCTCAGTTCCAGCTAGCATTGTGCTCCTCTCTGCAGCTGCAGAACAGAGGAGCCGGACTGACATGAAGTCACATCTTGCTTGCATGCTACAAGGCCGTAGGTAGTTTAGATAGCAGATGTCGGGGTGCGTTTGCTTCTTGCCTTTCTCATGTTTTGGCTGTGAATCCACAATCGACCCTTCCTCAGCATTCCTAAAGCGAGAGCTGCAATTTGATAATTCGGCGGAACATGAATTATTCTCTTTCATTTTACCTGGTTGCTGCAAGCTGTATATCATGTTGTTCTCTGGTTTAGAGTGATGAAAACCTTCCTGAGCCTTTCCATAATGTGTAGCTGTTAGTTTTCAGAAAACTGTCAACATTTGTGGAGGTAATCTTTCATGTAAAGCCAATGTCATCAAATGCAATGGATATGGACGATTCATCTGGGGTGAGGAGGTGCGTGTCATAGCGATGACCTTTGAACTTTCCATCTTAGGTCAACTCTTTGGGGCTTGATAGACCCTAAAAGGATTTTTAAAAGCCACGTGATGATTGTTTGTCGGTGCAGAATGCTGCAGTATGTCGGGGAATTCCTTGCTTTATGTCAAAAAAAAGCTTGGAAATGCTTTGAATTGTCACTAGGGGGACATCTCTTATCTTCAAGGCTGGGTGGTTTCAAGTTGTGATAAGAGCAGATTTCTGGGTGTGTGGCCATGTTGTGTTTAGACTCCGTTACAAAACTTGGCAGACGATTAGTGCTCCGTCTCAGTATGAAATTTGGATTCTTGTCAGTTCTACAAGCTGGGATCAGAGAGATAACCAACATTTGTTATGTAATTATGTCATGACAGTGAACATGGTGATATGACAACTCCTCACACAGCTCCAAAAGCTGTGATTTCTCTCTTCATTTTCACCTTATCTCCTCGGAGAGTTTTGCCCTTCTTCATCTGTTGCTATAGCAACATGACCGTTTGATTGACACACATGTCCTTCCAACCAGCAGCACACCAGTCTGGGCTGCAGGCGCTCCAGCTCGGACGCAGCCTATGAGCTGGCTGAGACGGTGAGGGCGCAGCGTGAGTGCCGTCTCCGGCCCCACTACAGCGATCCCATGCCAGCCGACGCCTCCAAGCGCAAACAGCTGGAGATGAAGATCGCTGCAGCCGCCCGACTCCACGGCCATCGCAGAGACCGCGACAGAGACAGCGGTGAGTACATGACACACACATGGTTGACAACTGTGTCACTTTGTTGTTGTCACAGTGTTTGATCGGTTTTCTGTATGTAATCCATTGTATTGTATTCATTGTACTAAAACAACATACTTTTCTGGTTTAGCCGAATGTTTTATGCACCAAAATAAAATAATTCACAGTTGTGGACAAGCTGTATAGGTAAAAATTATCAGTGTGGCCTGAAATATTTGTCCTGAAGCAGTGCTTTATAAGTGGTATGCCCATGTTTATCACTTGATCAATGATTCATTAGGCCATTGATCATTCCTTGAGCCTACCTTTTCACCAAACATCATGAAAATCGGTTTAAAAGAGTCTTTCAGTGGGGCGCCTGCATAGCTCACCTGGTAGAGTGTGCGCCCCATGTACAAAGGCTTAGTCCTTGTTGGCTGCAGGTTCAACTCTGACCTGTGGCCTTTTGCTGCATGTCATTCCCCTTCTCTCTCCCCTTTCACATCTTCAGCTGTTCTATATAATAAAGGCCTAAAATGCCCCAAAAATAATCTTTAAAAAATAAAATAGAGTATTTCAGTGATTTAGTATTTCACTTCCGTAAAATTTTTGGGATTTGCAAAAGACAGATGTATGGTCAAAACTACAGCAGCAGAGAGAGATATTTTGTACTTTGAGTCCCTAATGTGGATCAAGCTACAAAAACACTGGATGGTACATTTCCCATAACCCAACTCGTTAGCATCTTTTTGTTAGTTCCTCCTCCCTACCTGTCTCTCTCTCCCTACCTTATACTGTTTTAATGATCCCCAGTGGGGAAATTACAATTTATTTAGAAATCACTACACACAGGCCTGAAATACACACACATGCTCAGGACCTATTCATGCACAAATTGAGAGATGTCAGAGTGAGTGGGCTGCCAGTGCTGGACCAGCGCCCTGAGTGGTTGGAGGGGTACGGTGCCTTGCTCAAGAGCACCTGGCAGTGCCCAGGAGGTGAACTGGCATCTCTCCAGCTACCAATCCACACTCTGTACTTTTGGTCCGTACTGGGACTTGAACCGGCGACCCTCCGGTTCCCAACCAAAGTCCCTACGGACTGAGCTACTGCCACCCCCAAATCTAATCCCAAATTTAATCTTTAGGGAAGGTGAATCACCCTCAATTGTAAATGAACCTCCGACTGAGCCTGACATTACAATGCCTCGCATTTTTCAAAAAAAATACGACTGTTAAGAGCTGCATTTGTTTTGTTTCTCTCATGCAACTTAGTGTCATGCTTGTCTCTGAATATGTTGGCCTTTGCACTCTGTCCTCACCTCACCTCCCCAGAGTTCCCCTGCTAATACTGTGCTCTTCCCTGTCAACAGAAGCTCTTTGACGCCACAGAATGTCAGTCAATATGGCTGGCATATGCTAATGATGACCTTGTTGCTCTTAAAATAAAACAGTATACACACCAGAAATAGTTTTTTTTTTCCTTAGTACCAAAACATTATCATCATCCAGTGCATTAATACATAATTAAGATAGCACCTGTTTAATGAGCCAGGTGTTTCAATAAAACATTTGAAACCTTGTCTCAGCAAACACATACAGTCTCTCTGTTTAGGTTTAAACGCATGCACAATAGTATTGACAAGCATAGGGACAAAGGTTAAGTCCTCGACTGGAGGGTTAGGGATCAAATTATTGGAGAAAGATGATATCTATAACAGTTTCTTCATTTTGACATGACCAGTAATTAATGACTAGTCCAGATTAAATGGGCATCCATTAGGGAGGCTATAGATTGTGTGTGTGTGTGTGTGTGTGTGTGTGTGTGTGTGCCTCCATGCACACAGTGTGAATAACAAATACTGTATAGAGTAAATCCATAAACATCATGAGCACTAATGAATCTGACCACCTCCACCTCTCTCTCTCCAGCTCCAGCAGCAATTCGTGGTCGCTCAGAGCCCCCTGGTGAGGAGCGTCAGGCGGGTCTGGGTGTGACTCGCTCCGGGCAGCATCGCTGGAGCACCATCAGCAGCCTGAGCGTCGACAGCGGAGTGGTAGGCCTCAGTGATGAGCGGGAGGAGGAGGACAGCGAGCCTCGCCGTTACCGCAGAAACCGGGGAGCCGAGGTGGAACGCGTGGACAGCGGCATTGGCCCGGGACTGTCCCGCACCTGGAAGAGACCATCTGCCTCTCTCAGAGCCTGGGAGGCCCAGAGACCCTGTCCAGACTGTGGAATGAGGGATGGGGCCTCCAAAGAGCGAGGAGAGCGCATGTGTGAACGTTGCTCCAAGCTGCGCACCGAGCGCAAGGAAGCCATCCTGGAGTTTCTGAACACAGAGTCGAGCTACGGCGAGGACCTGCGGATCATCAAGGAGGAGTTTTACTGCCCCATGCAGAGTGCTGGGCTGCTGACCGCTGAGCAGCTCATTGTGGTGTTTAGCAACGTTCAGGAGCTGATAGACGTCAACGACCGCTTCACTGAACACCTGCAGGACAGCATCGACCAGGCCTTTGACCAGGTGACCCACTCTCTCTCACACACACACACACACTATTCGGTCGGTGCCTAAAAAGTATTGAATTCGGTACCCTTCCCTACCTAAAAGCCAATGTCTGCTGTAACTGCAGCAATCACTTGCTGTTCATAAAGCATTTCATAAGCCCTACCTCCTCCACCCCAGCATTGACCTGTCCTGTATAGAGACTAAAATCCCCAATTACTGCTGTGCTGAGCTTGGTGTATGCTTGTGGGTTGGCATTCTTATAATGTTTGGTGGCTGAACACATTTAACTGTCCCAGCAGATGTTTTAGACACAATAAAGGACAACAATACCTTTAAAAAAAATGTATGGCAGCAAGTAAAAAGGCCATAACAAGTTAAGTTTACAACTAAATCGTATGCAATTTCACTTGCCTTTCTCCAATGTAAATTTTCTATTGACGTATCTATCCATCGCTGCGATAATGTCTGTATTATGTTTGCAAAAAATATAGAAAAATAAAGTTTAAAAACAATTATAATAATAATATGGACAACAATGACTTGATAAGACACAAATAAGTTGCACATTGACCATATTCTCTCATGTGGTTTGACCTCAGGGAGATGAGGATCTGCTCACAGTGTACATAGGAGAGATCTTTCTGGAGTTCGTCAACATGCTGCCTGCCTTCCAGACCTACTGCCTGCAGCAGTCCACCTCGGTCAACTTGCTCAACACACTGGAGAAGGAGAAAGAGCTGCTCAGGTACACACAAAGTAGCTTATAAGGATTCTTTGTGTGTGTGTGTGTGTGTGTGTGTGTGTGTGTTGGAAAAGTTACTCTGGGAGCTTTCTCTAGTTCCTGCCACGACTGTTATGTATAATTAATCTTAATGGAGAAGACAGCGGCTTATCACTTATTCAGAAGAAGTTCTATTTTGAGAGGAGAGCTGCAATGATTCATATTTTAGACAGAACTTCAGCTCACCCATGAGTCAGGCTGTCCAGTGATTCCCATTAATCAGCTTCTTAAGAGTTTCCCCAGGACATGCACAGAATGTCTCTGTTTTCAACTTCATTTTCTCTTGTTCTGTCTTTTTAGAATCTTCCTGGATGTTTCCCAGAATGACAACACAGCACTGCGTCGTATGAACTTGCGCTCCTTCCTCATGGCGCCCCTCCAGCGTGTCACTAAATACCCGCTTCTACTGAGCCGCATCATTAAGGTCACTTCCGAATGCCACCCCGACTACGCGCGTCTCCGTGAGGCCAAGAGCCGGGTGGAATCCCATCTGGAGCACATCAACATGAAGACCAAGCAGGAGGGCAACGGCGTCACCTGGTCCCTCCGCTCGTTCCGCCGCGACAGCCGCAAAAACCGGGAGGTCATCAACATTGAGATGCGAGAGGTGTCGATGAAGACAGTGGGCTGGGCGAGAGAAAACACACGATTTGTCATGGAGGGACCCCTCCAGTTGTCCCAGCCGGCAGATGGTCAGTGGGTGAAGAAGGGCACCAAGGCCCTCAAGTTCCAAAATGTCCAGAGTCTGCTGATGGTGAGGATACAGCGAGCCGGTGAAGCCCCAGGACAGGGCACCGAGCTGGGGGCACGGGGGGATCAGGGAGAAGGTGGTGGTGACAGCATTAGAGACGGAGTGCTAGTTATAATCAAGGACAAGAGCAGCGGGAAGTTCACAGTGCTGAGAGAGCCCATCCGTCTGGGAAACTGTGTGGTGTCGACAGATCCGGACTGTGAGGACACCTTCGAGGTGCTCGATATTCGGCGGGAGTCTTTTGTTTTCCGCGCCTCGGACAAATCTCGCACCCAGCAGTGGTTCCATCAGATTAAGAGATACACTCGAGACTTGGGCACCTGGAGGAAAAGACGCAATGCTTTGCCCAATATCATGATCAACACAAACCAGACCCGCTCCTGAGACTAACCACCCCCCCCCGCCTTTGTTACACTGTAAATAACCTGAATCCTTCTACTGCAAAACTAAACTGGCAACAAGAAGCATTTTGGAGTAACGCCATTGTTAAAACATGTTAGATTTCAGTAAAAAATCGTTCTCAAAGTAAACGGAAGATATAGCACTTTTTTCTTACAAAGTTATAAGTGCGCCATACTGTCATGAAGTTGTGTGTGAAGATTCAAGTCGTTAACATTGAAAGAAAATATCAGATTCTTGGACAACCAAAAAACTTGGGCTGTGCTTGTCAGCCTTGATTGTAAAGACTGTTTGCTCTTGGAGAAAGAGAGCTGTGTTTCAGTAAATAAGGAGTGTGTGTTAAAAAGCATGACTGAACATGGCTGACTGCAAAAAGAAAAATTGTAATGTAATTTTTTATACAAGGCGGTGGGTAGGGAAACATTTGTTTTTGGTATGTAGTGGTGGAGATGTGATCGAGAGCTTTGTTCAGTGGTTTCTGTTTGTTGTCACTGCCCTCTACTGTCTGTGTGCCGCCCTCTACTGTACGTTGGCGGTACAGCAACTTTCACTGCCAGAGATGCAGTTGAGCAGAGCCTCTCTGACAGGCTGAGCAGACCTCCTGTATCACTGTGTTTAAATGAGAACTCACATAACAGCAATAATCTCTGCCAATTCCAAATTAAGTAGCTACTGTACATGCATTTAATTTTCCAAGATTCCCTTTGGTGTTCTGCGTTCAGGTGTTACTGAGTTTGATGTGGCAGATTAAAGTCTCAAATCTAATCATGTTTATGGCTTAAAGCTTCCCTCCATCATCCTGACACGAAGGAATTGGAGTTACGATCATTTTAGTGCCATCAAAGCAGTTTGTGACAAGTCTAGTCAGTCTCCTTTAACTGTTTCCTGTTAACATCATGTCACACAGGTAAATTTGGACACTACAGTTTCCCCCACTGTGTGTTGACTGCAGAGTTTTTCAACCTTGTGTTCAGGACTCCATGTAGGGTCACACAGACCGGGCCATGGGACAGAACAGGTGTATGTTTGATGTAGCTGTAGGGCTGCAGTTATTTGCATTATTGATTTATCTGATTTAATCATTTGATCTAATAATGTCCGACATATTGAAAAATGGCAATCTCAAATTCCAAGACCCTAAGAAGAGTCTTCCAATGCTTTGTTTTGTTTGACTAATAGTCTAAAACCCAAAGTTGTTTAATTAACGATTATACAGAAAAGGGAAAAGCAACATTTGATAAACTGGAAGAAGCAAATGTTTGGCAATTTTAAATAAATTACTGTACGTTTGTAATTAGAACTCAATTAAATAGGTTTGAAATATGTCACTATTCCTATATAATCCCACCCTCTTCCCATTACCCTATAAAGCAAAGATATGTTTTATTTTTAAGTTGCCATGATTACATGAAATCTCTCCGACTGCTGGGGACATGGCAATTTTGGGATAAAGGTTGGAAAACCCTGTTTACCTGACTCAACCATCTCGTCATGACAGTTTTACCTTTGTTATGTGACCTAGCGATGAGCTGTTGTGCCTTGGTATGTCATTACTGTTACGCTAAAACATACTGAAATATTTGCAACCTGTCACAGTAGCATTGATCTGACAGACAGACTAGACTGCCCTCTGTCGGCACTTGAGACCAATTTACAGGCATGTAATTATTCCTCTGACAGTCCCTGGCTGCTCATGTGATAACCTGATCCTCTCTTATTTTTGCGTGTTTTTATTTATGAAGGCTTTATTTTCTTTAATGCACTTTATTATTCAGTAATAAAATGTTTTCCAGTATAACGACTGGTAAAACATGTTACCCAGTCTTGTTTATTTACAATTCTTCATACCAGAAGGAACCTAGTTGACCAAAGCTGATTTCAGCAGGTCGAGACAACGCAGTCATCAAACCAAAACCATTATTTAAGACGGATACTGTTTTATGTTTGCTATGAAGTAGCACTAATAAAGGTAGCAAATCACTGTTTTGGAGAGCAGGGCTGCTCAACTCCACACCAATACTCCTGTGCTGTCGGAGGATGCCATTTCAGATGAACCCTTTCAAAATGAAAAAAGAAAACGAAAAACAAAGCCTGCTGAAAATAGTTTCTTTTGTTTCCTCATTTGCATTTTAAAGACCTGATGTATTATTTCCCCAATGTAATATATTGTGAATTATATTAAAAGATTTTAAACACGACCTTGCTTGTTGTATTTTTCTGTGCAAAATGCTCATTTGTAAAGTCTGATGAAGCTGGAAAGGTCGAGTGTAGAAATATATTTACAGTAATTTTAAGCATCTTTAAAGACAACTGATTCAAAGACAGGAATACATACGGTACAAGTGAAATGCACTTATCACTCCAGCAAACAAAAAGCACAGGATGGAAAGAGTGAACGTGTTTGTTTTTTTCTAGAACATACAACCCAGCTCCACTACAGCCTAGAAGCAAAAAAGAAGCATGGATGCCAACAATAGAAAGAAACCGTCAAGACGTGTTTGTAAGTAGAAAAAAAGGAAAACATATCACATGCAGAACATGATATTCTGACTATTTCGTGTACGCTCATGGATTTCCAGAGAAAGCTTAATCACCCGACAAACATTAAAATGTCCCAGACATACTGTATTCATTGGCACTGCTCTGCAAGGTTTCCTTGCTGTTGAAAAAAAATTACATGAAAAAAAGGAATTGTAGAGTAGCTTTATACCACGTGAAGTGCATTTTTTTTTCCATTTCTTTGGCTCTACCGCTCCTGAAGCCTCATTTATAAAAAATAAAAACTAGGTATATGCAGGTTAGGGGATAATGATCAAAATCCAAACAGAGGCTTTTCTTCTCTCATCTGGTAAGAATGCTGTAAAATGTATTTGGTTGTTCAATCATTTTGCGTCAACCATTTCCTTTATAAATGAGGCTCCTGGATCTGTTTGGGTGCAATAACACGTTGAGTCTTAAGAAATACAACCAGGTGTATCTGGTGAACACATTTCACTTTTTTTTTTGCAAATACACACAAACAGCCAGAAAAAACAGAAGCTGTGTGCGGCTGGAACACTCCACTCTGAGCGATCTCCGCCCAACTTCTCCAATTAAACATCAATATAATGTAATTTTATAATAACAACATGTTGACTGTTGCAAATTAGACGGAACAGTTGCAAAACCGACTCAGTGAAACAATAATGATGAATAAGATGAAGCCGAGAACACAGATTTCCACAAACTGAACCTTCGGTTTTGAACGAGGGTGTCAAACTCTGCCAACGTCTCTGTCCCCCCCCTTCTGGCACGCTGCCATCCATCTAAAGCACCTCTCATGCATGCATTCGCACAAACACACACTCATACCCGCGCGCACACTTGCACACGCTGTCCTCAGCTGCTGGAGCCTCAGGTAGATCCCTGGGTCTTGCCTTCCAGACGGGGTAAGGCGCAGCAGCCTCCGCGCTCTACTTGTCCCCGACAGTCTCGCCCTCCTTGGCCAGCCCGCGGATGGAGAGGTCGTAAACCACCTCCTCGATCTTCTTCACGTCGTACTTGAGGCCGTCGTAACGCTTCCGCAGCGGGTCATTCTTCAGGTTGAGCAGGCGGAAGCCAGAGTCCAGCTCGTTGATGAAGTTGGAGATGCGGAGCGGCCGGGTGTAGTCTCCTGCTGTGACGCTGTTTACCGCCAACCGCGACTGGAGGAACAAACAACAGCACAAATTTATGACTTATGTCACAGCAGCAGTCAAATTAAAGTTTCTCTCATGACTGCCAACTTTAATCTGCTAAGTCCCAAAATTGCACAGCGTATAGGGGCCCATGAAGAACTCCAGGCCACAGGGGAACCCTAATGTGTCCTTCTGTCTGCCTTAGTATATTCTTGATGTAACACGATAGCAAACAATAGACTTACCAGTTCACTGGCCATGATCAGCACACCTGCCAGGTAGTCCTCTACATCCAGGTGAAAGCCTTTCTCTCGCACCACCTCAACTGTAGGGTGAAGAGGGCAGAAAAAAAGAAGAAAAAAAAAAAAAAAGAGTAAAGTTGCATTCCTTGGTAACAGTTACACACCAACACATTAACTGATACCTACTGCCGAGTATCTTGGCCACTTCCTCCCGAATCACAAGAGTTTCATTCTCCAGGTAGACAACAAAGGCTGCTAAAAAAACCAGGCGCTGCAGCACAAACCGCCAGTGTTCATGGAACCTAAAGCAGGATCAAACAGGTCAGAGAATGAGAGCTAAAACACTTCACTTGGCCACAATAATCCACACAGTATCTGCTTTCCAGGGAGTTCTGGGTAGATACATATACACATTTCTACAGATTAACTTTGTATGAATGAACTATAAAGTTAATTTTCGGACGACAACCCTTCCAATCAATCATCGATCGATTGATCAATCGATTGATAGATACTTTAGATAGTTTTTTCATCCTGAGGGAAAATGTAGGCATCCAGTAGCTTAGACAACCATAACACAACAAACACACATAGACACATATATTTCACATACATAAAAATCACTCACAGAAAAGTAAAGAGTTAAAAGGTGCTATGGTAGACTGTGTGCACTGGTGGTAGTGCAAAAGTGAACAGTGCAGGGATTGAACAGTGCAATAGCTTATTATTAATTATTAACTATGACTATGAAAAAACAAGAATGTAAACATAATAGAATTGCTTGACAAACAAGAAAAGAAATAATATACGTTAAGAACTGTATATAACAGGGAATAAGTTATAAGATGTAGATGTTGTGACCACAGCCCAGATTGTGTAGGAATCTGCCAACTGCAACTTTTGTTAAAGTGGCTCCTACCTGTAATACTGCTCCGCAGGAAATTTTGTTTTGAGGTTGCAAATTTGTGTCCTGACTGTGCAGAACAACTCCCGTGCCTTTGCACATTTACTGGGAACTAAAAGGAGAAAAAAAAAGATTAATTTTAAAATTGACAAGTCTAAATTGGAGAGGCAAACATCATTCCATCAGTGCCAGTCTAAACAGTGTATACTGTGTGAATTGCTCACTTTCTTTGAATCCAGATGGTTGGTGGACACTTTGGAGTACGGTTAGTATTTCTCTGGCAGTCTGCTCCAGTGTCTGGACCACCTTACGGATATCCTACAAACAAAGTCCAAGTACAAGTGTTTTTTTTCCCCCTTTGTCTTAATCCAATATAACGTCTTTTCTATTACCAGATACCTACCCAACTCCCCTAACGGGTCAGGTCAACAATAGAAACCCCACTTGTAATGGACCATTGACGCCTTTTCTATAAAGTCCAAATCATGTCAATGCAATGCTATTCTTTTAAATTAGGCCCACTTCGTATTTTTAATTAACAAAACATTGTGTACTTTCATGGGCCGATTTAAAGCGAGTAATAATGCCATAACGTTACGTTAACAGTAAAAAAAAAAAAAAAAAAAAACATGATAAAGAGCTACATCTTTACTTGTCAGATAAGGAGCAGAATTAAATCGACCATATTTTAGATGAAGTTGCGTGTTACCATTCTCGGAGAAACCGGGCGCAATTTAAAGCACGTGGAACAAAATATGACAGGCAGCAGAGCGTAACGTTAATGTAATTTATATTTTAGGAAAAGTGACACACCTATTTTATCAACCTGTATAAAATAACGTTAGACGGCTAGCTAGTTATCGTATTCAATCATTGGAGGCGCTGTTGGCTAATAAACAAGACTTCTGTTATTATAGTGCGGTTTCTGGGGTAAAAATATATTATGTGTGTTGACATGATTTGGCTCCGGTTGTCCGCTAGCTAACTGTCTCTGAGAGCTAATATTGTGTGCAGCTTTGCAGCGGGCTGTCCATTCATACCTCTCTGACGTCCTGGTCGGCGCTCAGAAAGCCCTGGATATAATTGAACATCTCGGTGACAGACATTTTTGATTTGAGTCAAGCTATCCGGACGATGATGATAATGATGATCCGTCTTGCAGCTAGCTAAGCTAATTCATAAAAACATCAACGTGCACGCCACCTCTGCCTGCGCGCTTTGTGTGGCGCGGGGAGATGATGTCATGATTTCCAATGTCATGTCGTTGTCTCTCCATATTTTCTGCAAAAAAAAGTATAATAATAATAATAATAACAATAGTAATGATGGTGATGATGATGATAATAATAATTATAATAATAATAATTATTATTATTATTATAATAATAATAATAATAATTATAATTATAATTATAATTATAATTATAATTATAATTATAATTATAATTATAATAATACATTATAATGAATAATAATGCCATTTTCTCTTCTTCAACACTCCAACTGTAATAAAAATAACAAAGGGGATTCTTAATTTATCTTCTAAGGAATGTTTACAAAGACATCGTTAGGCTACAGTATATTATTTTAGTCTATTAGCTCTATAACATACCATCAATATAATTTCATCCATTGTGTTCATTCATAATTTTTTTATTTCTATCACTTGTTTGTACACTTGCAGCACACAATTGTACACAAGCTGTAATCTAAACAAAGTAACACACTTTTCATGGCATTATAAGACTGCTAATTTACATAGTATATTTTTTTTTTTGTGTTGTACAAAGGTAGAATAATAATCTAATTTAATAAGCCAATGATTAGGAAGCCATAGTTTATACAACACGCATTGTTTGCCGTTTAGATATTTGATGACTGCTTGGCCTGCCTGGTTTAAGTTCTGGTGGAATACATGCTGCATTACCTCATTCACCCTGTTGATGGAGCCAAAGTAGCACACTTGTTAATGTTACCTTCACGTGCTGCTCGAAAAACGCAACATCCAACGCAAAACAGTCGCACTAAACTAGCCCCATCTCATGAATACTGGGAGCTTTTTTATAACAGTTGGAAAAGAAACATTTGGCAAACTCATTGGTTAGTCACTATCCCTAAAGCTCTTTTTCTAGTAAGAATGAAATATAGGCTACTACTAGAAAATAACACAAATATCACTTCGTTGTTTTTGTTTTATAATTATTATTTTTTTTTAATTTATCTACACTTAAGGGTAACCATTTTTATTCTTACTAGTATGCTAGGCTATCCTTTGGCTCTAATACAATAAATATATCTGTCATCTAAACGTCTGATCACTATGAAGCTTTTCGGACACAATTTTTTTTTAAGATTTCATTTTAAAAGAACAAAAATAAAAAATACTTAACATAAGTAAAAACTAAACTAAACTAAAAAAACTAAAAATACATAAGGCAAGTCAATCAATTATTAACAAATATATATATATATATAAAAAAAAAACTATATCTGACTATATCATATGTTTTTATTTAACATTTTGACCCATCTCATTATTAAAAAATATGTATTGACTGAGTCTTTTTTATTATTATTTTAAAATAAAAATCAACCTCCCACATTCTGATTTAGGCCTACCACTCTCGCGCATGTGCGCGCCACTTTTAGTAGTCAGATTTCCGACTGCTCTAGAAGGCATCACCACAGAGCGCAGCTGACGCAGAGAACGGAGTCAGTCGCCTGTTGCTCCAACTAGTAAACCAGACAGCTTGTTATTGCATGTCAGGAGTTAGAAACCGGCTCATTCAGACTCCCTGCTCGTTCATGTAACTGTCTTATCTAAACCGTACCGTGTTTTTAAATGCCCCTGTCTTATTCGTTACCTTGGGACTTTGAAACAATGCCGCTAACTGCTGTTCAGCCGACCCTTTGAGATGGAGAAAACCTCAGCAGAAGATGACTGCGTGGATTCAGGAGCCGAGACTGGAGGGTGAGTGAAGCAGAAATCATACTGAGATATGACTGATCCTGAATATCATATTTTTTTTTTAATGAGGGAGTAGGAGTACGTTCTATTTAAATAATTTAGCAATCATTTTAAAAGGTAATTTAACTTTTTTGTGGAAAACCAGACACAAATCCTGTCTTGAGCATATATGTATTAGAAAGTGTGTAAATGTAACGATATGCCGAATTAAAGCGAGTTACATGTTAACGGTGAGAAAATATGTTACCAGAGCTATATGTTATCATATAAGCAAGACAACATTAAATCGACACAATTTTAAATGGAGTTCGGCGTGTTACCAATCTCAGCAGCGAAACCGGGTATAATCGAACAAAACAGAAACGGAACGTAGCCTAATGTAAATATATTTTAGGAATCTGATAAAGTGACAGTAGACATCTAGGGTTATTGATCAGTAGTCAATCATTGCAGGTCCAAAATCTTGTTATCGTGTGTAGGCTATACTTAGCCTATTATTTATTTATGCTGATATTCCTGGATTGCACCCCTGTGCCAATACTTGATTAAACAACTGATGAGGGCATATGAAGGAGGTGTGATCCTAATTCTTTAGTAGAAAGTTAAGTCTTAACAACTTAGTTGTTAATGAGTACAGCCACATTGTTGTTGTTCAAGAATGTTTTGACAACAGAAAGTTAAATGAATGTATTCTTCTCTCTGTTTTCAGCCATTAGACAAAGATGTGCTTCAGTTTCTCATGCGGTATGTCTGTCTACTGCTGGATGTGGTGTTGTTGTAGTGAAGGATCTGTGTTTGTGTGTGTGTTTTAGAGGCAGATCCTACATAACCCATACCCCTTGAAGTCATCATCAAAAATCTGAATGACTCAGATCTGTTATAGCATTCAATCTTAAATACATACACATACTCTATAACATAGTGTGTTTTGACACGTATAGGATCTTATTTGATCCATAAAATAAAAACGTGATACAGTTATCTTTTTAACATGTTTTTGAGTATTTAAGTAAATATAACATGACGTCAGCTATTAATATCAAGAGATGCTCCGATTATTACCCAGCCTCTTAGCTCTTCTCTAGTTATGAGATTTTTCAGGCTTAAAAATTGTAGCCTGTGCAGTCTTAGGGCCCCTATATCTCTAATACTAACTAAAATATAATTTATTTATCAAGAAAAAATGCTTATTAATTGGCTTCCTTATGGTGTAAATGTGCCAGATTCAGCCAAAAATCACATTTTTCCTCTGTTGTCCCTGGGCAAGGTTGATGTTAAAAGTTGAAAACGACAAGAATAGCAGGCCTCCATTGTTCTCTTTACTCTTATATTGAAAGTAAGGAAGCTCGAAAAGTCATCTGACATCAGTACATCCCGGAGTCACCTGCGTTCATGCTATTTCATTAGCTGAACTGGAACCTAACAACATTATGTGTGTGAGAGAGAACGTGTTTCATGGGAAAACTTAGCAGCAGAGAGCTCTGTATAAAGTGCTGATGTAAAAGGAAAATCATGGAGCGTCCAGCTGATAACCAGAGAGCCCTCTATCAGGTCACATCCTCCACCTCTCCTGCCTCATTCCACTTCCTGTTCAGCTCCCACATCCACTGTTTTTAATTATTCTCTTCACTTCAGACTGTCTCTGCATTTCCCCTTCAGTCCCAAGTCACAGACTTCATAGAGACCTTATTGTACTTTAACATAAGTAAACAATTATACACTTCCTTATAATTAAAGTCTCAGTCGGCCTGCCCTAATACACTCTGCAGCTCTGTTTTAGTGTCTTTTAGCTCATTGTTTTGGTTTTACAGGACATTAAATGTTTGGTTCAGTCTCATCAACCTCATTTCCAGCTACATCACAGCAGGCAGCTGTTTTAAGCAAACAAACTGTGCTAAACCCACTGTACGCTCTGCCTAGCACCAAACAGCAGCCAGACAAAGTTGGAAACTAGCTGGTGAACATACATAAGTACATAAGAGACCGATTTTTTTCTCAGGAGATGGTAGAGACCAGAGTTGAAAGGAGAGTGAAACATTCCAAATGAATGTTAATGTCCACCAGATATAAATTGGCAACTGTATGCTAACATGTTCTTAAAAAATAGAAATATATAATAATAAAATATACATTAATGTTGTGTTTTTAGCTTGTTCTGCTGCCCTCAAGTGTCAAAAAATAAATAAATGCAGCGTTAGGTTTTCCTGACATGTGGTTGTGTGAATAATAATGATGTCCCGATGGAAGTAGCATGACAGTGTTATAGTTTTATGGAGGACGTTGAACGGTTAGGCATTATTTCAATAAGGGGAACTGTTGTTCACATTCCATATCCTACCATCAGTCAGCATTGGTTTATTTAAACCATGACAAAAAAATCTTTCCCAAACATAACCAGGCCATAAAATGCTCACGAGTCACAGTTCAGACGTGAGGATTTATTGCTTTAATGTTCTGTGTCTTTCTAGCTTTATTCATGCTCTTCATCTTTCTGTCTTTCTGTTTTCTTCTCCCTCACTCCCTACATCCCCACCCTAATCAAATAAGAGACAACTGAATCTGTTCAAACAAGCCCTTTAGACTTAAAGGTGCTATGACATGCTGATTTTTGGATGCTTTTATATAGGCCTTAGTGGTCCCCAAATACTGTATCTGAAATCTCTTTCCCGAAATTCATCCTTGGTTCAGAATTACAGCCACTAGAGCCAGTCCCACAATGAGCTTTCCTTAGTATGTGCCATTTCTCTGTCTGTCAACTGCCACTTTGCTTGTTTGCAAGCCATGATGTCTCTCTCTTTCTCATGGGCGGGCCAAATTCTCTGGGCGGGCAAAGCAGAGAAAGGGGAGGTAACCTTGCTCCTTATGACCTCATAAGGAGGAAGATTCCAGATCGGCCCATCTGAGCTTTCATTTTCTCAAAGGCAGAGCAGGATACCCAGGGCTCGGTTTACAACTATCGCCATTTCTAGCCACTGGGGGACCATAGGTAGGCTGGGGGAACTCATATTAATGTTAAAAAACCTCATGAAGTGACATTTTCATGCCATGGGACCTTTAAGAGCCCATCAGGTCACTCTGCAGTCAAACCCAGTGTGCATGACCGCACTGCTGCCTGTCTTCACTTCACTTGGAGTTTATTGTCTTTGGACGGAGATGAAGCAAGGCAGCGTGGCCAGACTGGGAACTCCAGCCGAGATGCTAACTGGGGGAGTCCTGCCAAATACACACACCCAAGGGAGCCATCAAAACAGATCTGTAACTGCACACACTACTACATCCAACTCTGCCCCAAAGAGTCATACACTTAAAAAAGTATTTTTTCCACATTGTCATTTTTTTCTGTGCACGCAGGGACACGTCTGTGAGTTTCACTCTGTGTCCTTTTTGGAGGAACCTTCTGGTCATTTATAATCTGCTCTGTATATTTATCTTTTCTTTCGCTCCCTACGCCAACATTTTCCCCTCTGCAGTACCCCATCATCTTTTCTTCTTACCTTTCTCTGCTCACCTCTACTACTTCCCATCCATTACTTTCTCTACACCACTAATGCTCCTGTTAGTTAGATTGATAACCTCCTGCTGCAGGAAACAGACATGTTCCTCTGCTTCCTGCTGTCCTGTAGCTCCAGAGGCTTTATTAGTTTAGGGATGGAGTCAGACGGTGTGTGTGTGTGTGTGTGTGTGTGTGTGTGTGTGTTTTCACTGGTTGTCAGCTGACTCCCGTGGGACTAACAATCTCAGGTTCTGTGGTATACATGTGAGCTGAGGTTTCACAGACAGCTCAGGGAATTATGTGGGATGCAGGCTAGCTCCTCAATCAGTCTTGTATGTGGGCATGTATGCTTCTTGTATGTTTAAAATCACAGATATTTGTGTAATTACACGAAATGCCAGAATGTGTTCTGTAATCCTAGGAGATCAGATTAGCAGAAATATAATTTTGCTTCCCTACACTGTTATCCCGAATTAGTTGACTTTACTAGAAATTTGCAGGGAAATCCTTAAGGGAAATGCCTTAAACCATCTAAGTTTTTACACAAGGTGAAACTTAACAGTCAAGCTGCAGTAACACAGAGCTGTAAGTTGATGCAGTAGACAAATCAAGTTCACATTAGTAGTCATTACTAAAAATCATTAGTAAACTTTTTTTTTTTCTGGAGTCATGTTGTCTAAAATAAGCATTTTAAGTTAAAGCTTTAGTGCGTAACTTTTTGATATTAATGAACGTCCGTTACATTCAAGCCATTGCCAAATGAGTTGATACAAAGCTAATGGTGGGGGTGGTGTGCGATCACAGAAGGCTTGTATCATGTGGATGCGCCAACAGTTTTGTTGTCATTACTTGAATTCCTCATGGGGGAGACAGAAACTATGCACTATGGCTTTATAATGCAAAGAAAGATAACAAATACAAAACGTTCGGTTACTTATCACTACTAAATACATTCCTTTATACATACCTGATTATGTTCATATAAATATGTTGTTTCCTTTATAACAGTATAGTCCTTAGAACAATGTATCCATTACATTTGCTCCAAAAAATATACACATACAACATTACAATGTGTCAATGTATTGTACTGTGTAGGAAGTTTCACTCAGAAAATAGTTATCTTCCTCACTGACCAGAAGCCATCAGTCAAAGGGTGAGCTAGAGGTTGTCCCAGCATCAACAGGGGTTGACATTGTTGTTTATGTGTGTGACGTCAAAACTGTAACTGAGAGTACAACTATCTGGTATGAGTTCACGAGTAGTAACTTAGGGTTTGACTGCCGTTCCAGGGCACTTTCACGGGTAGAAGGTTGTGAAAACACGAGTTACAGGTTGCCTGGAACGCAGCATTAACATCTATAGTTACCTCTGCTTAATATGATCTGACACGGTTTAGTATAGAGGATCTTTGATATGATCTGTGGTTATTATGCAGCATAACCACACATAACACATGAGATTGATGCCGATCTTCTCATCTAACTCTTGTTGTCTTTTCAAAAATGTTGAACTGTTCCTTTAAGTAAAAGCATCAATACTGATGTAATAATCCATTACAAGTGAATGTCCTGCATTCAACATTTTCTGATAACACCTAAGTACTTTGACACATGTATCAAAAGAAAAGGTAGCCTACTCATTATTGCATATCATATCATTATATATATATTATATTGTTGGATTATTAATTGTAATGAAGGACTTATCAAGTCGTCATTAAATTTATAAGCATGAATGTGTAAGCAGCAGTGGAATGGGGCTAATTCTAACTACTTTATACACTATTGAGCAGTTTATTCTTTAATGATGCCCAACGATCATATTTTAGAAGAAGTATGGAATTATGAATCTTAATCTTCAAATTAACTAGTAATTACGGCTGTCCAATAAATGTTAAAACGTAAAAACAACCAGATTTCCCTCTGGAAAATAGTGGAATGCAGTAAGTACAGGAGCATAACAGAAATACTCGAAAACCACTATGAAATGTCTATGTGCATTTTGGTGACCTTTCCAGTTAGACTTCTCCTGTTTAGCCAGCTGTCAGCACTTTATTTGAAATAGGAGTGTGTCATCCTGTAAATCATGTGGATTGTACTTCATACTGTAATATAAACTCCTGTCTCCTCTCTCTGTTTCATGTCCTCATTTTCTCTCTTGCTCCCTGTCCACATTGCCTCTCTCGCTCTTTTTCCCCCCTTCTCTTTTCTGTCGTCCTCTGCAGGTCTGATTACAGTCCCTTGTCCTCAACCAGCAGTAAGTAAACTAATGGTGACATAAAGCATTGTTAGCAGTGACTCAAACACACACAGCTCAGTCCCAGGACTTTATCTCCCTAATACACACTGACAAAATAAATCCACTCACTGGGGAGGATTGTGTTTGTGTGTTTAGTGGTCCGTATGGCCTACAGCACGTTTTAGGGAGGATTCGTTGTTATGGTAAGAACAAATTGCTCGAATGATTGTTGTTTTCTTCCTACTTCCACCTTAGCATACATTTACTGTGATGGTACATGCTAGAGACATTTTGCACATTGGATATAGTAAATGGTTGGCAATCATGCAATCAATTAAATAAACATTTGTCTTGATGGGGAAATTGAAAATAAATAAAAATAAAGCTTTGGGAAGCATGTTCATTTCACATGATTGGTACAAACAAAACTTCTTCTTAGTGTGCTGTTAAAAATAAAAAATAAAATAATAATATTTTCACCTTATTTGTATTAGTTAAAGCTTTAGTGCATAACTTTTTGATATTAATGAACGTCTGTTACATTCAAGCCATTGGTCTTGCGTTTGGGCTGCTGCGGTGGGGACCGCAAGGGATGCTGAAATAATACGCAGAGGCCCTGCAGGGAAAAGTTGAAACACAATTATCTTTTGGAGAAACATCACCCAACATCACGCTGCAATGGCCACTCACGTAACCGGCAATCAGACAAAACACAATGGAGACACAAATGGGCCATTTAAGTGACACTCCCACACCCCCGCACGGTCCTTCACTAATCGACGCAACACCGGATTTGGTGTGAACGCAGATTAAGCTTTATACATACACAGTTGCTTGAGATACACAATTCCCACAACCATTTCCCAGGAAAATATGATGAAAAGCACAAGCAAACACCTATAAAATCTGCATGCAGTCAATGCAATATTTGGTGTACAAAGCATTTCTGTAGTGGCATTTTTAGATTAATGTGGGGCGCCACTCATAATCAATTTCTACAAATCATGAAATTTGTTACATGCTTAGGATAACTTCGATTTACTACAATTTGCAGCGACATCGCTAAAAAGATTGGGCAAGAAACACGAGCAGTCAGGCGGTCAGACAGGTTGTTAAACAAATCTCCAGGTTGGTCAAGTTATTTGGAAGAGAAAACAAAGGCAAACAGTGAAACTATTATCCATCACAGTTTACAGACTAACTTCTTACTCTACTTACTCTGTAGTTGTTTGCCCAATAATCTGGATTGTGATTTAGATAATCTGGATAAACTCTTGTCGTGTATACAATCCATCTGATCATCTGATACTCTTTTTAAAGATGTTGCAGCATTTATAGATCTCAGAAATAACTTATATGATCATTCATATGATAAATGAATACAATATTATCATATCGAGTGAATTGACCCAAGTGTAATATGTAATAAACTGGAGTTATACTTAAATAGACAAACGTATCTATGGTGGCTTTCATTTGATTTATTTTCATTTAACTTTTTGGGATAACTTCTGTGATGCTTGTATTGATACCACAATATGATATTGGTCACATATAGGGATGCAATATGATATTGTTGGACTTTCTTTATTATTGTTCAGTTGTTTTTAAAGTTTCATTCAAATGGATGAAAGTGTGTGAAATTGTCTTCGTAAACACACATTGAGTTACAGATCAGCTACTAAATATTGTTTGTTGTTATAAGTGGCAACAGTGCTTGAACTACGAGGTCGCCACTTGCTGCTGAGTACTTTTGTACATACAGTGTGTGTGTGTGTGTGTGTGTGTGTGTGTGTGTGTGTGTGTGTGTGTGTGTGTGTGTGTGTGTGTGTGTGCAGTTTTGTGTGAATGTGTATGTAGTTTTGTGTGAATGTGTGTATGATTGTGAAGATCATGACCTCTCCCCAGTCTGATTGCCAGGTCTCCGGGCCTTTCACAATGGGAGGATTATATCCAATATTAGCCCATTAATCTGGTCTACAGGAAGCTGCGTTATGCCATCGGCACCACACCCACACATCAGGAAGTAGAGGACCACCACACACACACACACACACACACACAGTGATGCAGCAGTGTCTTGGTTTGGTCTTTTCCCCTCATGTTTCCTTTGTCTTTACTGTTTCAGATGATCTTCTGCCCACTATTGTCTCTGTCTCCACTGGAGGTCAGGATGGGAACAAAACGTGCACAGGCACTTTGTCAGAAATAGGGCTGAACGATTTTTGAAAATAATCTAATTGCGATGTTTTTTCCCAAATATTGTGATTGCGATTCGATTATTTTTTTAAGCTCTTTGTCTTCTGTATTATTCAACAAAGACAAACAATAAATCATTTTATAGTATGAACACACAATTACACACTAGACAGTTAAATAATTATATATATATATATATATATATATATATATATATATTAGGGCTGTCAAAATAACGCGTTAATTTCGATTAATTAATCTGAGAAAAATAACGCGTTAAAAGAAATAACGCAGATTAATTCATTCCATATTGACGTTTGACCCGGAGCCGTTCTAGCCACCATTGGACTGTAAAATGAAGGAGGGAGACGAGAATGTGCTGCCTGGATCATTAATTGGAACATTTACTTGTAAAAATCTTCTCTCTGATGCTCTGAAACAGACGATAGGCAACACAAACACCGCTGCACGTGACGCTAGTTAACACTATACTCAACAGCAGCTAACGTTAGCCTACCGCTAGCTAGTTAACACTATACTCGACAGCAGCTAACGTTAGCCTACCGCTAGCTAGTAGCTGGATTAAACACGGTGACAGCTAACGCTAAACGGTGTAAAGTTTGACTGTGTTTTACTGTAGAGGATTCAACACCGGGATGTAACAATCTACAGCTGCCGTCGGAGAAACAACACAGATGGTGCGTTCAATGAAACTGGTAAACTACAGTCTCGTGGTGCATTTGAAGTTATTGTAAATGTCCGAGGTGGACATAATAAGTAATAATAAATAATAATAATAAATAAGTTATTGTTATTGTTATACATTATTATGAAATCATTTAATTTTGACCATATGGCCTTAGCAATAAACAAGCCGTTCTTTAATGTCACCAACTGTTGTTTAGTACCCTTTGTTTTCTTTTCTTTCTTTACTTTCTTAAAAAGTATCGGTTCAGGCACCGTTAATTATGTATGCGATTAATTTCGATTAATTAATCACAGACTATGTAATTAATTAGATTAATTTTTTTAATCGATTGACAGCCCTAATATATATATATATATATATATATATATATATATATATATACACACACACACACACACACACACACACACACACACACACACACACACAAACAGTGTATTTTTTTTTTTACAGTGCACAGAGAGGAGCTGCCTCCAGAGAGGCTATTGTTACGTTAGCTAGTTGCTGGTGTTCTTGCCGTGGGATTAACTGTACTAATAAAACTGTTGAAACCCCACGGCCACGCTGCTGTGAAAGCTCCCCGAACGTCATTTATCTGATTTTTTTATCTGACATTTAGTCTGATTGTTACCCCTCTCAGTGGCAGCTCCTCCACTCATATCTTTACAACGGAGCTAGCTAACTGCTAACTGGAGCTAACCGCTAATCAGAGCTAATCGTTACCTACCAAGCCTTGAGTTCTGTGTGCCTGTATTCATTAACTGCATGTATGGACTCGAGCCCCAATAAAACCCTTCATTTTATTAAAATGGCTGTACAAGTTTTAAACTACAACTCAGAGTTGTTTGAATGACAGAAATCTGCTCAAGGTATGGCGTAGCGTTAGCGTGCTAAGTTGATGCTTTCTCTGCAGAGTGCAGACTGATTTGCTCTCGCGAGTCATGTGACCAAATCGCAGCCTTTGCGATTAGGAAATCGCATTTTAGCATATCGCGATATTATCGCAAATGCAATTAATCGTTCAGCCCTAGTCAGAAAACACAAGAACTTTAAATACAGTATATGGAAAAGTGTGACCACATTAGAAAGACACTACTGGACCAGAATTGCTGGTGACTTTGTTTGCTTTAGGAACTCACCATGCCTGTGCATCACTCAGATGTTTCGACTGAATGTCATCCAAAGGATGATTGGAATATAATATAGAAAATACTTACCAATTCCAATACATGGAAAATACTTCTGTCTGTTTGGCTGGCATGTGTCCATTTACTTCATATAACAAGGCCCCTCAAATGTGTAAAGGGTATGGTATGTTGAACTGCTAGTAAGGGATTCTCTCAGGGTTGACAACAGTGATCTCTGAAATTATTGAAAATCGCAGGAAGATCTTTGTCCAATACTTGCTGTGAGACTGAGAAAATTAGTTTATGAAACACATCCTACACACAGATAGAAGTGAAATAGCAGCGTCAGCTTATTCATCAAACTGATGCCCACACTAATGATGACAACAGAAAGGACGGGACAGATGAATGATTTTCCAGAGATGTGAAAGGACGATATAGAGAAGTCATCTGTCTCAGCTCTGTGTGTGGCTGTCTTGTTTTTGTCCTCTGTGTGTATTCATGCATGGCGTGTGCGCTGAGGAGTTCATATGCAAACGTGCATGCAACATCAGTCTCCCTCGTCTCCTGCCTCCACAGAAGTATATTTAGGTTCTGGTAGAGAGCGTACTCATGTTTATACAGGTGGTCTTAACCCCTGACCTTTGACCTCAGCTTAGACCAGCCATAAGCCCCACTGTAGACAGACTGATATCATGTTAAACCACCAACATCAGTATGACTGAGGTTATACTCTACTTTAGGTCCTATGCAACAGACACTGGAGGAATTCAAATGGCTTGAAATTGAAACTATGTCAATATTGTCAGTTGCCAGTTGTTTATGACAGTGAGTCTATTACTGTTAACTGAGCAGCCCCACTGGTGGAGTTGAGGGTCAAGCATTTCACAGTTGCTTCTTAAAAACAACATCATTGTTCATTTAAAGCTTTTGTAGGCCGAGCCATACTGCTAAAAACATTCAAAATATAAGCATAAAACAGCTAAAATAAATAAAAGTCATTATCAGGACAAGTCTAGTCTTAGACAGGCAGCTGTTTCATACACTGAACAAATCCGGCTAGATTAAAAATGTAGTTTAAGATTAAACATTATCTCACTTAACAGTGTAGTTTTTGCCGTGTTGAAGACTGAAGCCAATTCTGGAAAATGGAACAAATGACAAATTATATATATATATATACACAACATATTGTATCACTGCCACCTCTGCATTAGAAATAAAAGTAGCTAAAACCTTGAATTTATATGTATTCTTTAAAACGTTTCATGAATGCAAAGGCTAGAGAGTGTTAATAAGTGGAGATTGTGATTGCTAAATTTCATGCAACAGCAAACAAAATGCTAAGTGTAATCTGTCTTTTATGCTGTCAGCAGCTGGTGTGTGCAGCATCTTTTGATCGCTCAATAGAAGGTAAATAGGTTTTGATTCAAGAGGCTTCAACTGAGCCCCACCCCAAACACTTAATCACACAACATCACTTTCTATTGGTCACAGCAGATGAGTGTCCATTCAGCGTGAGTGACCTGTGACCCTGCCACCAATGGGTTCCTGCATGTGTGTGTGTACATATATGTAAGCCGGCTGTCAGAGTAATGAATGTTTTTGGGCCAAAAGAAGGTTTTAAACTATGCATAGGTCAGACTGTTACAACACAAAGACGCCAGGCAGAGACGCAAATACAAATATAATAACAGAGGATGCATGATTTGTCACACTTGAATATCTGAAAGAAATCTACTGTAGATGTATTTATTATGCACAGATGTAGACACATGAAAGAGAGAGACAATAGCCAGAGAGAGAAAAGAGAAAAACTTCGATGAAAGATGAAAAGAAAACATGAAAATTATTCAGGATTCATCCAACGTTTGCAGGTAATGGGAAGCAAAACAAAGACTGTGGAAATATATCTTTCTAAGAAAGAAATGAGGAATGAAAGGAAGATTTCAAAACTGTGAATAAAATAAATATGCATCAGCATATTGAGCAGTTCAATGAGTCTAGACAGGATTGATAGTAGTCTAAAAAAGCCTGGGAGTAACAAGTTGATGTCAGGGGTTTATATTTGCAGCCTGTCACCAGCAGATGTCTGCTCGCTGAGACACACACACACACACACACACACACACACACACACACATATGCATATGTTCTTTACTCCATTCACGCTTGCAAAAACAAACAATTATCTGCTGACAAAATCTGCTGAAAATGAATTAACCTTGGGGACAAATACTCTTTATTTCCGGTGGATGCTCCACACAATAAAAGTCACCTTGTACATTCCCAGTTGAACACTCTTAAAGTGAACATGCAGCAGTAGGAATTGTTTTTTGGTTTGCATTAGCAGGCATTTACACAGCTCTGAAACATAGATTGTGGGAGAGTGAACAGTAAACAGAGAGCCTGATATCAATTAGATCAAATTCCAAACAGTAACATTGACTCTTTTGTGCTCTAGTAAGCAACTTGAGTCACACAAAAAAGGCGGACTCTGCCAATTGCAATGAAAACCACTATACAGTATAAAGAAGTATACAGAATGTAAATACATGTAATGGCTATTGCTGAAAAACTGCTGGTCATAATAGTACCACTAATGGGGTTAGTCCAGTCCTTGGTTCTCTGTGATGCTGTTGGTCAGTAGCAAACCGTGACCTGCTACTGACCAACAGCATCAAAAAAGTTATTATGGTAGTGTAAGTCGTCAGCAGACTGTAAGACTTTGCTCGTCCAGACTGCCTGTGCATCCAGTAATTCCCGTGGCCCTGCTCTTGTTATCTGGCTCAGACAGGCAGCAGATTAGCAGAACCAGGAACACATGTGTATGCAAGTTAAAAAAAAATCCACTCTCTCAACATTTGTACACGACCCACACTGTTGTATATCAGGCAGTGGATTAAATACTTACTTGTGAAAGTGCAGGAGCCTGTCAAGTTTTACTTTCTTCCTTAAAATAATTCAAGCTCTGCTGTATTTTTAAGTTGCACTTAGAACTGCTGAACATCATGCAGGCGTGCAAAACTCATTTATCTGCAGGACAGATATATACATAGACACCAGAAGACAGAGAGTTGCTTTAGGTTGCATTTTTATATTTTGTTATGTTTTACTTTTGCTAATTTTAGTTTGACCCTGACCTGAAACATTTCAGCACATTACATTTTTTAAATTTAAGTTTAAAATATTTGGTTGTACTAGTACATGTGCTTTTGATTAAAATTCTACTTTTTCATTTTTTAAGGAGGCGCAAGTCAACTATAGCTACGTGCTTGTGTTTGGAAAGAAGAGATACGCTATGATATGTATTTTTTAATATCAGTGCAGCTTTAGTTCTGCCTCACACACTTTATTTCTGTGTCTTTGTGTTTGGTGTATAGTATATTACACCCTTATTGGTTAAAGTAACGTCTGAGCATTCGCTACCTCTTTTCCTTTCATCAGCACAGACTTGCATTCACACTCAGACACTGGGGAAGATGACACACTGGTCTCTGTTAGAAGGACAGTGCTGAGTATCTATTTACACGCCAAACCATTTGCAGCGATGTCAGCCAAGGCACTTTCAGCACAGTCAGTTTGAATAGCACCTGATGGATCAAGGACCACCCGTAACAACTCACACACACACACACACATACACACACACACACACACACACACACACACACACACACTGCCATGAGGCAGCCTGGATTAAGTGTTACCAAATGTGCGTACTCCAAAATGAGGTTTGGACTATGAGGCTGTGATCGCAGCTAAATACGCTTCAGTCAGCTGTTTGTCAGCCTTGTTGTGGGCCCTTCAATTTAATGAATTAGTGAGTGTGTGCTCACTGAGTGCACATTCAGTACAGTCTGTAATTAGTTGCACAGTGAAATATGTTTTGTTGTTTTGGCTCTGCTCTCCTACCACATTTACAGTGAAAACAATAAAACAACAGTGACTATGAGGTTGAAGATAGAGGTTTTCACTGCATGGAATCGAACAAGACTACAGGACTGTAGTCAGACTAATTTCAATTTTCTTAGTTGGTACTGTGGTATTGCTGCTGATCTCAGGTCTGTGTGTGAATATGTTTAATACCCGGGTGCCTCCAATTGATCCTGCACCAAAAAAGAACTCTCTGCTCGGGGCTTCTCAGGTGCTGCAAGCACATCACTCCGCCCAAGTAGCAGAAGTAGCAGTGCTTCGCCTTTCTGAGAATATAGTTCCCAGTATGTATACGGTTAGAAGATGGCTGTGTCTCATGTGACTTTGTTATTTGTACACCCTGTGACTATACAAATCACAACATGTAAATAGGAACATGTTGGCGTTATTTTGTCACTTATTCAGAGCAGTAGGCTAGTTGGAACCGATTACCTTCAGGATCCGTGCTAGGCTAAGCTACTGGTGGAGCCGTCGGAAAGATTTACAACACGCACGGAGATGAGAAGGGTATGTATGGACTTATCTAACTCTGGGGGTTACGGTGAATAAGCTAAAGTCCCAATAAGACGGCGTGTTCCTTTAAATGCACGGCATGTTTGGGTAGGTTTCCTATTGATGAAAATAGAGTTAAATAGTGTCACAGCATCAGCACCTCTTCAGCTATTTGTCCCTCTACTAAGCTAAGCTGCCTTCTCTCAGGTCTGTTGGGACAGTGAAGGTCACATGGCTTGTATGAACTTATGAACTTGGACTAGCCCTGTTGACTGGCTTTGGTCTCCTTACTAAGTCTCCCCTTCTAATCTTTAGACAGTCTGTCGTATCTAATCTATCTAATTTGTAAATTTGAAACCAGCAGCAGTTTAAAGCCAGAAAACAGCGGCTCCACATTTTGATCTGATTGCTTTTATCCTCTGTGAAACTTGGTTGTCGTCGTTCTCACAGAGTCTCTGTCATTTGAGAACTGCGTTAAGGATAAGGCTGTGATGTGATTTTAGGTAGAATCTTGGTTTTTCCCAAGATATCATGATATATAGCCTTTTTTGGCATACATATCTGCCTTATTATAATACTGTTAATAACAATTAGAAGTAAGGGCACTTGTCAGAATCAGAATCAGAAGTGCCAGTACTCAGTACTGGTAAGTACTGGCCCATTTCAGGCATTGTTGCTTTGTGGTATTTCCAGCAGCAGTGCAGTGAATGTGGGATTGATTTAAAACAAACTATGTTGTGTGTGTTCATGACAGTGACCAAAAAATGTCATCCAAGGCAACGATGTGGCTCAATATAGTGTTTTTAACAGTTTTTAGACAACAATGGAGCTCTGTGGCACAGAGGAATAAGATATATTAGGCTTTGGATACACAGACAATACTTGTTAGTAGGAGCAGTTTGTTGTTGGTTTTGGTATTTTAATTGGATTTATTATCAACAAGAAAATTATAGAATGTTTCCTTTGAAATGGCGATAATCAATATTTTTTAAAACACCACACATGTATCAAATGAAAATGTGAAAACAGTGTGACACTGTGGAAGAGGTTGCTCAATGAACTTACGAAGAATTGTTACCTGAATGTGCAGCTTCACTCCCCACTACAGAGCTGTATAGGGAGTTTCAGCTCACTGTTTAGCTGTCCAATCCACAACTTTTCTGTTTTGGTTCACTCTCACCGCTCTCATGGCGGCGTTATTGGCCGCAGCAGCCACTGTTTTCAGTGATAAAGCTCCAAAACCATACTGTACGCTAGAGCTGAAGATCTTTGCCCGAACCCGACGGGACCCGACGGGTTCGGTCGGGTTCGGTCTTCATTTCTATCATGTTACACGGGCTCGGGCCAGGCTCGGGCTTGCGCTCCGAGTTGCGCAGTAAACGAGCGGTCAGGTGAAGCGTTTCGATTAGCGTGAAAATGGATGCTGAGGAGGTGAAACAGAGGCTGGCTTCTGGAGGACTTATTTTATTTCTTTGTTCCAACTTCCATGTGGCCTATAGCCTCCGTTAGTCATGAATAAATGATGTTAAAAAATGTATAAATTACTCATTCTTGACGGAAGACAAAAGAGCTGTGTGCGTGCGGCGCAGTCTCTTTTTTCTTTCTCTCCCTTTTTCGCCGAGTGGTGCGTGTGCCCGCTCGCAGCGTGAAGAGCGTGTCCGCGCTATTTTCCGACATGCACTCTAATCACTGCTGATAGACGGTCTTTTGTACAGTCGGGCTGTAAACGGGTTCGGGCTTTTAAAAATCTGTCAATCAAAATGTAATTGTCGGGCTCGGGCCGAATTCTGTCGGGCTCAGGCCTTGTCGGGCCGAACTTTTAATGCCCGATTACAGCTCTCCTGTACACTACCTGCTTAGCACCAAACAGCAGACAGGCGACTAGCTGGTAAACATAGTGGAGCATTTAGAGACATAATGAGACAGATGTTTCCCTCAAGAGTTAGTAGGATCCAAAAACAGAGCTAAAAGAGAGAATATTGGACTTACATTCGCCAGAAACACAACTCCAAATAAATGATAATGTTGCTCCGTGACTGCTGGATGTGGACATACAAGCAACGTGTTAAGCAATGTTTGCTATATCCACTTAAAGATGTTGATATGTCAGTGTTAGCAAAAGTAATGTGTATCTACAGACTGATCTCATGACGTATGTACGATACGCCAATTCGTATGCCATTATTGCCGTGTTATCAAGACGCATACTTGTTTTTTAGCGTGGCCGTTTGGCCTCCATTGACTTACATTACCTTGGGATTGCATGTGAATTGACGCCGTAGCGAGTAGTATGAAAGGGCAAAAATCCACGAAGGGAGGTTGGTTCTTCTTTTCCTAATCCCAACCAGTTCTTCTTTTCCTAAACCCAACCGTAGCCTCCCGATAACACGCCACGTGGCTTTAGAAAGTGCCACGTCGCGTGTATGTTTACGCTGTGACGTTGCAGACTGCCATCCGGTGTATAGAGCGTAGACATACACGCGGATAGCTCAAAATGCGTACAGACAACACGCCAGTTGGCTTTAGGAAAGTGGCGTATATGTTTACGTTAAGTCATGATATCACGTTGGTATTTAAATCAAAGGAAAACGTCTGTGTTTTACATTTTGAAATAATGAAAGGTTTTAATGAACTTGCAGAATAATATTAAAGTCAAAACTTTACAAATTTTAATTCCCTTGGTACTTTTACCAGACGACAAAAAGGGGCCCCCATCTTGAATTTCCTCATTCAGTTGTTTTGACTTACACTGAGGTCCAAGCTAGCTGAAGCTGCGACTGCAGAACACACACACACACACACACACACACACACACACACACACACACACACACACACACACACACACACACACACACACACAGGCCTTAGTTGAGTTTTCGGTGCTAATCACTCTCATATGTGCAGGGGCCACTAGAAGGCGTGTTGTTTTATCTCACGTCATCATCCGTGCGTATGGCTGCGAGCATGTGTTGCCAGTTAACTCAAAAACGCAGAGTGGAGGTAAAAGTCTGTGAGAATGAGAAAAGACACGCCTCTATAAATTTGCAAATTGATTTTGTGTGTTGAGGATGGTTGTGCATATGCTCGTGTGTGCTCATAGTCAAGTCAGAACATCAGCTTCAGTTTGAAGACTCGAGTGGATTAAGAGCTTAGAGACACACTCCTCCACAGCATTACACACACCAACCCCCTTCATTCCCTTCACAGGATTGGGGTGACTTAATCTCTAATGTATTCTGCTCTGAGCCAGCTCCCCATTAAACCTTATTGCTAAAGGAAAGCATCAGCTTGAATGTACAAGGTATTGAGTTGTATCTTTTATGTTAAGTGTACCATCAACGTTTCGGTCCCTCCTGACCGAAACATTGTTTTTTTGTAAATAAACGGTGAGTGAGAGCAGATTGCGGGATTTGTTCCCTTTGTTTCCAAGTTACCTTCCAACGCACTTGCACTGAAGAATTTTGGGATGTGCGAGTTGTTTCTTCAAAAAAGTTAAGTGTACCATAAAATACAACTCTTCACCTGTGTGTATACCTGTTGTATTTGTGACAGACGGATCTGTGAATCTACTGAATTTAAAATTTAGAATTTTGAATATTTAAACCAAACAGCAGATAAGTTACAGTAAACTACACAGCCGTCTGTACGTCTGTCATTGACCAAAGCTGCATTACTTAAATCTGCCAATATGTTTAAATTTGCCGATTTCTTTACGTTTTTATTTATGTATGTATTTATTGGGTGGTTTATCCACTGAGATAGATCAACCACAAACAAAGTCATCTTTGCAAAAGGTCTGGCAAAGTTCTAAAGGCCTCTGGACTGGAAAGGCTAAAATAACAGAAACACCACCTATAATGCAGTACAGTTCAACAGCACCACAAAACTACATTCTCCAAAATGACCATTGAATCACCAACTCAGTTTCAAAAGTATCACTAACTCAAACAGTTTCAAAAGTAGGATTTATTGGGGCGCCTGGATAGCTCACCTGGTTGAACATCCGCCCCATGTACAGAGGCTCAGTACTTGACACAGTGGCGGTGGGTTCGATACCGACCTGCGGCCCTTTGCTGCATGTCATTCCCCCCCTCTCTCTCCCCTTTCAAGTCTTCAGCTATCCTATCAAATAAAGGCCTAAAATGCCCCCAAAAAAATTGTTAAAAAAAACAACAATGTAGGATTTACTGCAGGACTGTTAAGACTGCATCAGGTGTACATTAGGACACTGTTATAAACTGAGTGTATATTAAAAACAAGGCTGTTATCTTACAGTTTACTCCAGAAACAAAAAGGTAATAAGCCATAAATAAAATTAAGACGTACAATAGACTTTATGTATGCATTTACTGTGACCTAATTAAATGACAAATGCATTTTAAGAGGAGGCTGAAGGGACAAATGCATCTGTAAACTAAACTAAAGTGCTACTAAAGAGTATCATGAACAAGAAAGTTAGGGTTCAAATGCTTGGATATATACACTCATGTTAGACATTTTATTTCCTCTGCAGAAACTTTCAAGCAACGTTAGCTTTCAAGTTTCTAAGTATGTGATGACAAACTGATGACCTCACATATTGATGATCTTCTTAAGCTCAAAATAAGTATGTTGTTGTCATAGTGACAGGGAGTGATGAGGAAAGATGCAGCACAGACACACCAGACAGTTCAAGATACAGTAATTACAGCACAAATAGCCTATCAAGTTATTATTCACACCTGTAACAACGTTTGGTGCTTAAAAATGTAACGTTTGTCAGATGGTACTCAAAATGTATTGTGTAGTTGGTTTAGTTGCATGTGTGTCTTTAAAGGTTGGCAATAGCACTATTGAAGGTGAAGTTCAAGTGTCTGTCTAGGATTTTAAATATCCAATTGGATACTAATCATCCACGTGCTTCAAACAGTTGTTTGATTCTAATGCGATCAGACAGAAATAAACGAGTGTGTGGCCTTCAGTATGACTGTGGCCTCGATCCTCACCCAAACTTAGATTCTTCTTTAATCCCAGAGTCATTTTAGTTACAGTCTCCCAAGAACTTTGGATAGAGGAGTAGAAAGGCGGGGAAATAAAAGTGATAGAGACAAAACAGGTGAACACGTGTAAAAATAGACAAAACGACAAGGAGACTTTGGAGAGCGCAGACCTCTGCCAAGGCCATGCCCTATCTCAGTCGGGAACTAATTTTTCCAATTATTCAGGCACCACATAAATGCAGCACAGATGCACCATATCCCTGTGATTTGGATCCGCTCCAAGATTTAAAGGGTTGGCCCATGCTACACCCTTTCACCAAGTTTCATGAACATTAGGCAAGTAGTTGTTGTTCTGTAATCCGGCTGACAAACAAACAGATAAACCAAGCTGAAAACATGATTTCCTTGGCAATAGGCAATAATTATAAAAAAAAAAAAAAAAAAAAGAGTGGAATGGAAATGAAAATGAAGAGCAAGAAACTAGAATGTTGGCTGAAGATTTTTTTTTCAACCAAAGCAAGAGTGATGTATTTGCTGCTCTGTTTGCTTTATTATTTATTATCAATTCTAATTAGGCAGAAGTCAAACAGTTTGAACAAATGTCTTCGTTCCTGTTAGACTCATTTCATGTTCTGACTCCTGAAAAAGCACACTGTGTAATAGGCGTTACTGTAGAGAAATCAAGCTGTCTGTGTGACAGTGCAATGTGCTGTACAGTAAACCTTTTAGTGCACATTATAGGTTTACAAAGTGAAAAAGCCCAAAGTCCACCCCAAAGGGGTCTTCCTTTCCTTCCTCTCTTCCAGAGAAAACACTGTTCACAAACTGCTCCAAACAGCTCTATTGTAGTCCAGCCTTTATTTCCGTGACAGACATGCGTCACTTTGTAACACACGTTATAATGCTCGCCTAGCTGCTATCATGGCACTCCCTCATGCTCTGCAACTGACAAGCTAGCAGTGCTTACTGCGCATGTGCGACTCCCAGCAAAGATTGAACAGAAGTGAGATGCCTCACTCTGTAGCTAAAACAGAGAGCTCAACATACAGGGTGAAAAGAGGAGCTGCAGCAATGTGCAGTACAACAAAAATATGGTGTTTTCTGAAAATTTAAACCACAAAAACCTATTCTGGTACAACCTCTAAATACAATTATGAACCTGAAAATGAGCATAATATGAGCACTTTAAAGATCCATATCATCCCTGTGTTTGGTGTCTTTATGGCAGCTACATGTCAGGGAGACAGATTCTAAAGGGATCAATCAGGCAGTCATTAATGAGCGTGGCACCCTGTGTGTGTGTGTGTGTGTGTGTGTGTGTGTGTGTGTGTGTGTGTGTGTGTGTGTGTGTGTGTGTGTGTGTGTGTGTGCGCGCGCGCGCGCATGCGTGTGTCAGGACATCTGTGCCCTGGCATCCAGCTTAAACCTACAGTGGATCTTTCTTGATCCTGCTGTATTTATCTCTTCAGCCACAAGGACACTTACAGTATGTAAGAGTTGGGGTTTGATGGCATTTTCTTTTTACAAATGTAAATCCAATATTAAATCCGCTTATTGAATCTGATTCCTTTCAAATCACCTTATCGAATCTATTCAGGTTTAGTTTGTTACAATTTTAAGTAACAGAAATTGTAAATGAAGTCAATGATTGACATCCAAGACTCGTAACTTACTCACAAGGATATTATTGTCCATCAGCAGTAGGGATTCACAAGTACAGTAAGTCATGAACACCGCCAGTGGAAATAATTATAATTTCCAATTTGAAGTAGTTCCCTGTTAAAGGGTTTCCTTTTCCAAACCAAAGGTATATTTATTATGTTTCTAGTTGTTTTTATTTACATACATTGAAAAACCAGAGGAAGCAGATACATTACATAAACACTGTAGTGTACACTCTCAATGGTCTCAACCTGAAAATGTTGACATGATGATTTTCCAGAAAAATGAAATCGGGGTCTTTTGAAGACGAAATTTCTTTTGTTGTCATCAGTCCAACCTGTTCAAGGACATTATCTAAGCATGTTTTTATTTGTCAAAGAATTAAACTTAATGCAGAAGCAAGAAAAATTAAAGCAGCGTTGGACGGGCCCTCGCACCTTACTGGTGGTCGCCGCTCCTTACGACCATGCATTTGCGCGGCACTCAGACATTGCAAATCGTCACCAATGAAAAGGGAACTGGTTATATTATAGGGGCCGGCTCAGTATCACAAGTAGACCACACATTCTAAGTTTCATGTAAATCGGATGATGTTTGTCATATAAGGCTGATTTCCTGTTGCCAGCGGGGGGGCGCTATGACCAAAAGTCAATATTGGCCTGTATATGTCCTCAGGCCTGGACTCTTGTTGATTGTGGGAAATTTCAAGCAGATATGACAACATGCACTCAAGTTACAACAACTTCTTTGTTCATCGCTAAACACTCAAAATGGCCGCCACGCCACGCTCACACCGTTTGACGAAAGGTTTTTCTTTTAATAACTTTTCATCTTTAAGGTGTTGGGATGATAGAGACCAAATTTGAAGTCCATTGGATGAAATCTCTAGGAGGAGTTCGTTAAAGTATAGCACCTTGACTTTTAGGCTTACTTCCTGTTGCCACTAGGGGGCGCTATGACTTTGAGTCAATTTTGTCCGGTATATGTCCTCAGACTTAGACTCTTAGGGTGCTGACACACCAAAAAGACGGGCCGACCATCGGCAGAAAAGGCAGTCGGACTGATCAGTCGGGTCCCCGAGGTCCAAAAAATGCCTCAGAACACACTGAGGTGACGCCGACTTGAGCGTATGCTCTGCGCGTGCGCAAAACGTAATACGTCTCCATAGCAGCAGGCGGCGCTGCTCTGTATTGTTTCCATTAACAGTCTGATTATTTCCCAGAAAATGAGAACCGGCAGCTGATTGGACGAACGCGTCACATGGTTCTTTTTTCTCTGGAAATTCACAGCCAGACTGTCATGGCGGCTTGTTCAGAATACGATCTCATATTTTACTAAAATAGTTCACCGAAACGTGTTTCTGAAAACATTTTAAGTGAGAAATAGGCCATGCAGTTTCTGAATCTGTCTTCATTTCAGATCAAAAAAGGTCAGTTTAAAAGATTTTCGTCAGATTTTGAGAGGCTCATCCACTTGCCATTTCCGGGTGAGTCCCGACTGTCCTCTCCGGACTAAACATGTCGGCTCGGCCCAAATGAAGGCTGACGGCTCCTCGGACGGCCGACGGCATGGGACACACTGAACAGACTCGAGTCACCGACCTCGCCAGACGGTCCGACGGCCGATTATCGGGCTGGTGTGTCAGTTCTCTTATGAATCATGAAAAGTTTAGAGCCAATTGGACAATGTACACTCGAGTTACACCCACTTCCTGTTTCGATGGCGAAACGCACGAAATGGCCGCCCCGCCACGGCCATGCCCTATGACGAAAAGTTTTTCTTTTAATAACTTTTCATCTCTAAGGTCTCAAGATGGCACAGACCAAATTTGAAGTTGATCGGATGAAATCTCTAGGAGGAGTTCGTTAAAGTACGACACGTGGAAATGGCCAAAATCGCACTAATTTGGAACTTTGAATTAAAAATGGCGGACTTCCTGTTGGGTTTAGGGTATGGCTCCAATGACGTTTTTTCTACGTCTTGACATGCTACATATGTGTACCAAGTTTCGTGAGTCTACGTTAAACGTACTGCAGGGGCTCAATTTCTTTAAGTTTGTAGGGGGCGCTAGCAAGCCATTTTTGTGCGCCTATTCCCAAAACCTTTAAAATACGTAAATTTTCACCAGACTTGATGCGCCCGCCAATTTTGGTGAGTTTTTGAATATGTTAAGCCCCTCAAAAAGGCAATTAATTTGCCGTAATAATAATTCCTTCAGTTTCAATAGGGCCTTTGCCGCTGTTGGTGCTCGGGCCCTAATAAATTTCAATTAAAATTCTTTTTTTAAAACATTGTTTTTGCACATCCAACTTTGTTAAAAATAATTCAACCATGTATGAAAACATGAACCCCGTCTTGTTTATGATTCTGGACCCTGAGCTGACTGTCGTTACAGCTCTAATGGCCACCTTTTGAACAATGTTTCCTCGAAACCTGAGCTTAACATTTAGAAAATGTCACCTCTGTGGTCAGCTGTCCTTTTGCAAAGGCCAACGGGACTCATGAGACTCAGCTTGCCCCTGTTTGGCCTCTGTTTCATGGAGGGATTCTGGCAACAGCCAAACAGTCGGCTGTGCCAGGGACAAAAAGACTGTGTCCTTTCCCAAACTGCCTCAAAGCACAGACGAAATGGGACAAGTCCCCCGAGATGTCAGATAAAGACCGTAGCAAAATGAGAGAACATGGAGATGAGGAGATATGCCTGTGAATGTGTACATGTAACATGCAAGAATGAATACACTGGCTAAATACTGTATGACTGTAGTTTGGGAATATTCCAGTATTAGTGTTGCCGTACCTGTGCCAGGGTGCCAAGCTTTTCCAGGTCAGAGGATCATGAGGAGGCTACACCTGAATGCATCGCTCCTGCTGTGGTCTGAAACATTCCTCCGGGCTTCAGTAATGACCTCCTAATGGCACTAATGAGCCTCCACGCAGGAGCCCTGCTCCGCATGGGTCTGGTGAAAAGGAGAGAGGAGGGAGGGTGAGAGGGGAGGGAGAAAGATAAACATAGAAATTGGGAGAAAGATGGAGTTAGATGTGGATGAGTGAAATGGAGAAGGTTGGGAGTGAGAGACCTGTGGGAAGGAGGGAGGGAAAGGATGGGGAAACTTGAACAAAGAGGTAAACAAAGAAGAAGAAAGAGAAAGTGTTGGGAGTAAAAAAACAGCCCCAGTATGGCTAAGAATTATATTGATTTTGGATGAGTCTGTGATTAACATCTAGTGTCAACTTTCAGTGTCATTGCATAAAAAGTAGTGTGCCCTTTATGTAGAAACCTTTCTATGAGGAATGTGAGGGGTCGCAATCTTACCCTGACTTTCATCGTTTTAGTTGCCTAAACTCAACCATAACTTAGTTTCTTTGCCATAACCAGGATCTTTTCCCAACCTTAACCATACTTGTTTACATGACAGTTTCATTGTATGCATGTAACAATGTCTACTTTTGTTTTCTCAAAGTCAGCAAGCTGATTATAATATTATTTTATCTTCCCCCGTGTCTCTCTTCATGCCCTTTCACCCTCTCTCATGTCTCTTGTCTTGATGCTGTTGTATGTGGAGGTGAGTTATCCATGGGCGAGCTCCAGGATCCCTTCCTCGTCAGCGTCCACCTCATCGCCGACCCCGGCCAGGGCAAGTTCCTGCAGCGTGCTGCTGATGCAGTCCTGGCGTGGGTCCACCCTGAGCTGCAGCTCTTCCGAGTCTCAGAGCGGGCCTCCGTCTCCTGGCCCAAGCACCATCAAAACGGCAGCCCGGTTGCAGCCTGCCAGCCAGCCCTGGCAGTTATCGTCTTCCTCCAGGAGGCATACGGTGGCGAGGAGCAGATACTGATGCTGCACCGCACTCTGCAGAGGCCACCTTGGCGCTACCACCACACTGAAAAAGTCAGCAATGGCCGGCGGATGTTACCGCTGACACCGTGCAGTCAGGACTTTTTCACTCTGTCCGCTGGCACGCCGCTCTGGGCTGTGCGGCAGGTCCATTACGGGAAAGAAATTGTGCGATTCACTGTTTATTGCCGACATGAAAATTATATCGACATGGTGCGGCTTTACAAGCTGCTGCTTCAGCGCAGGGTAGCGCAGAAGAAGGAGGACTTTTGCTTCTTTGTGGTGTACTCCAACCCGGATATGGAGATCCAGTTGTCATTTAAGAGGCTCCCGCGAGGTCAGAGTCCGGCAGTGCTGGAGTCAGCGGTGATGGAAATGAGGGTACGAGATGTTGGGATGCTGGTGCCCCTGCTACCCCACCCTTGCAGCCCAATCAGTGAGGTCCGCTGGCAGACAGAGGACTACGATGGAAATAAGATCCTGCTGCAGGTAAGAGTGCTTTCTGTTGGCGCCAGTGTTTTTAGGTGTCCATGTCATGAACTATTTCTGCTTTTCAAGGGACACTCAAGTAAAATGGTGGATAGTATATAGAGTGCACTATAAATAGCATAGTGAGTAATTTTGGACACATGCTTGATGTTTTTTAATGAGTAAGATAACAAAATTATGTAAAATACCAACTGGTTGTACGCTTATAATACCCAGGTTACACTATTGACCATCACCAATGAAGTCATGTCTTCAATACCTGCTGTTATCAGAATATCCCAAAAACTACTTAACTGTGTTTAATTACATTAGATAAATTAGCCCTTGGGCCAAGAAAATAGTGATACATTTTTGGTACCATGTGGCCTTTTATAAACCACTTTAAACTTTAAACCAACCACATAAACCATATAAACCACATAACTCCTGAAACATTGGGGAGTAAAATAATTTCCCAGTTTCCTTGGATCAGGACAAATCTGTCAGTATCTTCTCTTCAGTTCTATCTATGAAACTCTCACTTCTCACTCAGAGCACAGACTGTAGCCACCAAGTTGCAATGACAAAATAAGAAAGTCAGAAAGAAGATAGGAAGAAAGTTGACTTGCACCGTCTACAATTTGTATTTATAATTGCATACAAGAATACAGAGAAAGTCAGTGTCTTGGATGAAAGAACAATCGAAGCAGAGAGAGAGGAAGAAAGAAGAGAGGGATGTCAAACAGATTCTGCAGCCAAAAATAAACTCACACAGTAGACAAAACAGCTTTGAGTCTCCTCAATGTGTAGCCCCATTTAATCTATCCAGCCATACATGTATCCATCATCATCTACCCAGACTGTAAAAAGTTTGCACGTACACATCTGTTTCAGATGAATCACACAAAGATGTATGCTGTTAGAACACACACACACACACACACACACACACACACACACACACACACACACACACACACACACACACACACACCCTTGTTTGGAAGGTCTCAATTTCAGAGGGGATATGTGTCCAGGCGGCCAGATAAGTAGTTTTGAAAGTTCAAGCCGATTAAGCAGCAGTCCATTACTGGGATTGGAACAGCACTGATAGAAACAATAAACTAATCTGTCATGACAATGGACCATATGCATGATGCTTAACTGCCACCTGGCCTGAAGTCATGTCCTCTGCGCTGTAACACACTGCATTATTACACTGTGTCATGATAGTGGTTAGCGTAGCTTAGCACAAAGGCTGGAAAACTCTCACAATGTCAAAATAATCCTTTGAAAATATTATGTGTACTGAGTAGTGAAGTCAGAGTATTCCGTTCTGTAGTAGTTCTATAAGTATTTCCCCCATTGTAAATTCAAAGCATTCTTGTTATGGTATCCTCAATGTTCATTAACACGGAAACACAATCTGGCAATCAGTTTGTTATTAGAAACTAAACTCTGCAGTGTCCAAATTCATCCAAAAGAGACCCAGAATCTGAAAGCCAACTATTTTTATTACGTTTTCATTGCAATTAATTGCAATTAATGGAATCAGTTTTTGGAAAACCACCGCCAAAGAGCCACAATCAAACTTGTTTTATTAAGTTAAATCCCAAATGTTCTTGCTTCTGTAGTATTGTGTAGTTGAGGATTACTGTTCATTGGTGGTGCTTTTGTCTCGCTGAGGTCAGATCTCTGGCTGACCTGGCTCATCCCAACATAACTGAAGTTTACAAGAGTAAGTGTCTGATTATCGCCATATCAGCATCCTCATTACCCAGCACCCCCTGCTGTGGCTCCTCACCAGCATTGTAGCATCTTGTCCTCACGGAAAACTGGACAGATCCTGTCATGTCTTATTAGCAGACGGAGGCACACACGCTTTCACCCAAACATGCACAGAAATAGCTTCAGTAAATGCATGCAGTTGATCTTTAGGATAGCAACACACACACACACACACACACACACACACACACACACACACACACACACAAACTGGTTTTGCTTTGGCCTCCCTAAAGTGTCATTAAGTTTTAAATCACAGCCTCAACAGTAGACGACTACACTCACTGCCTCTTTCTTTCCTGTGTGGGAGGAATAAGTATGCAGCCGTACAACCGCGTCACGGCTCAGAGCGAAGGACAGAAGAAGACAGACAAAGTGCAGAAGAGAGTGAGAGAAGGATAAACAGGCAGTGGACTGTAGAAGAGAGAGAAGAACAAAAACAGAGGGTGGTTATAGAGAGGAAAACATTGGGGCTTTGTTACACTCTCACTTTCTTCTCCACACACTGACACATTTGTACTTTTATCCTTGTGAGGACCCTCATTGATACAATACATTCCCAAGCCCCTAACTCTAACTTTAAACCTTCAATGACAGATTTCTTTTTGTCCACTTGAGGGCAGTGAAAACAAATTGTGAAGACAACATCGACATACCATCAACTTTTAAGTTGAAGAGTGCAATGGCCATTCAAAATGTGCCTGTTCCAAACGGGCCTATTGCTGTTTGAAGCTTTCTCGAGAACCGCTCATCCCCCCCACTGCGCATCCTTGGGCCCTGAACAATGCAAATGTTTGAGATTGCTACAATTTAACATCTCTGGTCTCTTTCTTCATCTGTTCTTGAATGTGCTGTAGCGAGAGCGAGCTGTACCCAGCATGCCGTTATAAAAGAAAGAAATACTGTCAGTGGATATTAAGGTCTGGTCTGATTGTTATCCTCTCAATCAGCGATGTTTTTTTTTTTTTGCCATTTTCTTGGCGTAACCTTTCACTTTTATCCAAAATAGTAGATCATTCTTTTTGTATTCATTCCTTCTTAAATGATGAATTTAGGATAATACATCTGAAGTTGTACTGTATAAATATTTTGAATGAGCCAATCATGATCAGCAAGGATATTTATCAATGTTAGAAATACATTGCCTGTTTCGTGCACTGACTTAAGTCTGTCATGAGGACATGGTAAATCACAGTTCAGCTCTTGTTCTCCGGGAACTTTAAGATTTGCTTCCATGATATTTTTTTGTTTTTGAACCTGAACATATGGAAATCTGCAAACTCTCCTACATCCCCCCGCTCTTGGAAATAATTGCCTTGAGGCTGCTGTGTGGAAAGTTATTGCTTCTGCTTGTATTGTTTGGTTGGAAAGCTGGATGACAGAGCAGACATGAGAACAGAAACATGGTGAAACTATCAGCATAGAGAGGAGGAGAACGTGTGCATTTCAATACTTAGAAGGAAAACATAGAGGAGAAACTGAACTGACAGAACAATGAAATTAATACTGCTGCAGCTGCCTTACATGTTAAAAGAAAAGAACATTTCCACATTAGTGTAAGAACAGTGGAATCTACCATGTTGCTTCTTACTTTTCCAGACTTGTTGCTTTGTGGATGATAATCAGACTGTAGATTTGTGGTGAAGCAGGTTTTCTGAACAGCAGTCTCTGTATTTTGTGATACTTTGGTCCATAAATAGAGGTGTAATACACATGGGGCTACTGAGACGCTGATGAATTCTCCAGCTGCTGGTGTGATTCATAAAGTGGCCGGGATGAGAACATGAGGCGTGTTGGGGGCTTTTTGTAAACACCATGGTTCCCTTGTACCGCGTTCTCCTTTACTTTGCTGCCTTTACGTTGCGTGAGGAGCGCTTGGCTGCATGAGAGCCCTACAGGGAGAAGTAAAAAGTCTTGAATATGTAACCCCTGTGACCTAATATTTAACGACCTCTTTAGGACATACAAGATGGGAGAGTTGCCGTGCTCTCTTACACTGCAACAGTGCTCTACAAAGCAAATTATTCGACAAAAACATTGTAATCAAACTGCGATTTCAAAGGTTTAGAATGAACCTTCAAGCTCAGGTTAAATACTGTGTAATCTTAACACATTTGCTAGTATCAAACAACAAAATCTGCAAGCATGGTAATCAGAAATCTGGCCAAAACATAACACTGACTGAATGCAACTTCAAACCAGGCAGGCCTGTGGGAAATTGGGGACATTGAATCCAAATGGGCCATGTCCACTCTCCACTGTAGAGGCAACGACACAAAAAACATGCATGCAGCATTTCCTACATCTAAACTGGTTTTTATTAAAGAAGAATGTGTGCACACTTCAAACCAGCATACCACACACAGTTTTCTTGAGCCAGGTGTGTGTGATATGATAATTAGGAGATTAGATATAAGGCAAGAGACGTAATCTTAAAAGTAAAATATTGTGTTATTATTTATGCAATCTTCAGTACATTTTCAACCAAAGGCACATTTTAGAGAGAAGACACACCAGCCCGATAATCGGGCGTCTGGCCGTCTGGCGAGGTCTGTGACTCGAGTCTATTCCATGTGTCCCGTGCCGTCGGCCGTCTGAGGAGCCGTCGACATTCATTTTGGCCGACCCGACATGTTCAGTCGGGGACAGGGCAGTCGGGACTCACCCGGAAATGGGGAGCGGATGAGCCGCTCAAAATCTGACGAAAATCTTTTAAACTGACCTTTGTCAATCTGAAATGAAGACAGATTCAGCAACTGCATGGCCTATTTCTCGCTTAAAATGTTTTCAGAAACACGTTTCGGTGAACTATTTTAGTACAATATGAGATCGTATTCTGAACAAGCCGCCATGATGTCTGGCTGTGAATTTCCGGAGAAAAAAGAACCACGTGACGCGTTCGTCCAATCAGCTGCCGGTTCTCATTTTCTGGGAAATAATCAGACTGTTAATGGAAACAATACAGAGCAGCGCCGCCTGCTAGTATGGAGACGTATTACGTTTCGCGCACGCGCAGAGCGTACGCTCAAGTCGGCGTCGCCTCAGTGTGTTCTGAGGCATTTTTTGGACCTCGGGACCCGACTGATCAGTCCGACTGGCTTTTCTGCCGACGGTCGGCCCGTCTGGTTGGTGTGTCAGGGCCCTAAACTTAGTTATAAATAATAATGGTTTTATTTGCATGAGTTTTACGCATCTGCCTCAGCAGTGAAGGAGGCAGTCAGGCCATAAGATAAGACCACTGGACTCCAGAAGCAGCAGACAAGTATGAGAAGCCAGAAGGACTGCACCCTCTGTGGTCGTGGAAGCAAAAAGAAATGTAGGAAGAAGTTTGAGAAGGCCATGGAGAAGGACAGTTTGCCTCAAAGAAGTTCTGGCAAATTGTCAGATGACTCAAGAGGGGAAGACAAGCTATAAGCCAGGGATATCATCAGACAGGGTAGGAACACTTTCAAGGAACTCCTGAACCCGTCCCCTTTGAATGAAGGCTCGGGGGAAACCCTGTACATCTCTCTCTGCCAGAGGTGACTGAGTTAAAAACGAAACTCAGCAGAAGCAAGGTGCGAGATGCTTAAGGCTGTTGTTATTTTTGGACTGTCTTGGTAGATGATAAGATTATTATACACCTGAAGGTTTTAATACATACAAAGGTTCACAAAATGTCCTGCCTCCTCATCACACACTCCTTTGTGCAAGTAGGAGTCATCAGTGCAGCAACTACAACAATTAAAATGGAAATTCAGTCTGATTATTAGGCTAAAATATATCTTACTTAAAAACTCAAGATGCGTTACCTTGAAAATGGTGCTTTGCAAAAAAAAAAAAGTCATCTTTCATTAGAACGAATACGTTTTTAATCACCCTAAAATAAGATATTCTGACTTTCTTAAATTGTCTTTTTTGCAACTTAATTCTGGTAAACTTCTCTTTAGAAGTATAAAGAATAAAGTTTGTTACAGTAAAGATTCTCATTGGTTTTCTTTTCCTTCCTGCTCAGGTCCAAGGTGCACACTTCAAACACCAACAAGATCCCTGCTACATATCATCGTCTGTCACTGAGTCAGCCTCAGCTCCATCCACCTTCACCCGTAGCGCTGCCTCCTACAGGAACCGTCGGCACCACCATCGGTCAACATCCCGTCCCAGAGTCCACCAGACCTCCCACAGCTCCTACCCTCTGGCCTGTGACGAGCAGGACCAGTGGGTTGACCAGCACCATCCGGACACCTGGAGGACCCAGTGGAGTGGCCACCGGTCCAGCTCCCTCTTCTCTCTACCCAACCTGGGCTCAGCCAGCTCCCACTCCACCTGCTCCTCGCCCGGACCTCCTCCCAGCTCCCATCACAGGAGCCACTCCCTCAACCGGAGCTCCTCCCTCATCCCGCCCTTCCGGCTCAACTTGGACGCTCTGCTTGGGGCCGAGGAGACAGATGTGGACACAGGGAACAAAGTGAATCCAGGCAGCAATGTGGACCTCACAGTGGTGTCTGCGTACATCAAATCCAGCCTGCCACAGACTTCTCGGCCGTTATCGGCACCACCAGAAGACATCGGTCCATCCCTCTCTCCTGGCCTCCCGGAGAACGCATACAGGGCAGCCACACTGGGACGGATTCCAAACAGCTTCACCGCCAACAGCACTCCCTCCACCTTGTTTGGGTCACGTATCCTCAGCAGCAGTATGAACACTACGTCCCTGAGTGATGTTTCCATAAACCAGTCTGACAGTTGCAGCATTATTAGTGTACCAGTTGAAGAGGCGGACAAGATAGAAGAAGAAGAAGACCAAGAATTCTACATTTGATGTATTGTTTAAGCTGAGAGGATTCATTCAGGCCAGTAAAGACCATCTACAGCTCTACTCTGCCCCCTGGTGTTTGATAGTAAAACTAAAATTACAGCGACAGTATAAACTGGAGCACAGCACAAACTGTATTTGATGCTCTCATGTTATTTGTAAATGTTGCTTTTGTTGCTTGTAGTTTTAAGTTCCGTGTAAATGTCAGGTTATATAATGCACATTTAAAGGACCAATAACATCACTGTGTACAGATACACTATTCAATAAATGTTTTTCTTCATTATGTGTGCTACACACTTGAAGGTACCTTTCCAGCCTTGATTCTCTATTTTACTTATGTTAAAATGTTTATTTAAAATGCTAATGTGGTTTGAGCATTAATATGAGAATATAATAAACTTTATTTATACATAGCACATATTAAAGGTCCAGTGTGTAACGTGTTTAGTTGTTCATTATCAAAATCTGCGTTGCCCGTTCATAAACTTGTCCTTTTTCATGAATATTTACCACCACCATCAATTCCAAGTATTCCTTTTGGCTTGAAATTTGACATTTGCAGTCGCATGAACTGGGGCAGACGCTCCATATTAATGCGCCATCTTGAAATATGTTAGCCGGTAAGGGACATACAGGACGTGATAAACTCACAGGTGCTGCTAATGCTGCTAATGGGTATCGTAGCTTCCCGGCCCGGGAAGTTTGAAGAAGGAAACATGGAGGACCACACGTATTCAAAATCCAAATTTCAGGAACAGGAGTCTTCTTCTTCGCCCAGAAAAAGAAAAAGGATATTGAAAAGAGCAAGAGACCGGCTTTTTGAAGCGTGAAGGCTACCGTAGCTGTAATACATACTTTGAACTGCGTGGTGCAGGAGAGTTGATTGCGATATATGATCTCAACGCTAGATGGGAGAAATTCCTACACATTGGACCTTTAAGAAAGCAGGTTAAAATCTGAAGGCCCCCAAGGAGCTTAGTCAAGTTAGTGAGAATGACAGCAAAGTGACTACCAGGTTATTTCATATTTTATGCAGAATTGATGGGAGTTTAAACAATACAAATAGTCCTGATATCATAGAGCAAAGTACATGAATAAAAGAAACTGATACCGTCAGCTGGCACCTCAGTGTGGTATAAATTGGTAACAAACTTTTAACGTCTAACAACTAAGCAAACTGGCACTTACTGTGTTGAATGGCTTTGAGTTTGTTCCTTATGACAAATAGTAAACTGAAGCAGATGACTTACAGCGCTGTGAACTTGAAGTTTGACTTGTAGCGCAGAAGTACGGAAGCGTATTACATTCACCATAGAAAAAAAATGTAGACACCTGATCTTGTAATATTGAGAAAATAACTCATAATTTTGAGAAAAGATCTCGTAATTATGAGTTCCTATCTCCTAATTTTGAGAAAAGATCTCGTAATTAGAAGATCCTGATCTTGTAATTTTGAGAAAAGATCTCATGATTACAAGATCCTGATCTCGTAATTTTGAGAAAAGATCTCGTAATTATGAGATAATTTTAAACACCTGGAAGGCGGCATATCTAGTTGTCAATAGGCCACGTCTCAGTGATCAACTGTACCACCGAGAGGTAACATTAAATTCAGCTGGGTTAAGTTAGCGTGATACTTCTAATGTAACTTTATAGTATTAATTAATGGACATATCTGTTCAACTGATCCTGCAGAAACACTACAATGTCCAACAGATCAGAATGGGCTTTCCGCTGGAACAACCTCAAAGTCCTGAGGTGCCTGCGCAAAGTCGACAAACTGATAACAATCCCATCTATAGTACTTAAAGACATTAGCATCTCCCAATGTCTCAAACCCAAACCAAAATAAAAACGGATTAAATTAAACAGGTGAGACGTAGGCCTATTTGCTTCCATGGCATCAGCTAGCCTGAAAGCTTCACACAAGAGAGCTGTTATCTGTTGTTGTGAAAATGCATTCATCTCATAATTATGAGATCTTTTCTCAATATTACGAGATAGGAGCTCATAACTACGAGATCTCTTCTCAAAATTACGAGATAGGATCTCGTAATAACGAGATCTTTTCTCAAAATTATGAGTTATTTTCTCAATATTACGAGATAAGGTGTTTTTTATTCTATGGTGAATGTAATACGGTTCCGTACAGAAGTTTCTTTATCTTGCAATTGTGTTTAAGGTGGAAGAACTGTTGTGCCATGTGCTGCCTACCAAACATATCATCAAAGTGCACAGGTGTGTAATTATGAGGGACACCACCATAACTATGTTGTTGGCTTGGAGTGAAAATGCCCAGATGATAACTTAAAAAAAATGAAAACACACATATTGGATCTAACAGCAAAAAATAGTTGTAATTGCTTTTTTGGCTATTTGGAGGGGCCATTTTAATTTAAAAATATCACATCAGCAGCAGAAGATACTAAAAGTCAGGGCAAGGTAGTAAATGCAGTCAACTGGACTCAAGCTTTGCCCAGTTTAACATTCTGCAGATTACATTATATTATATTACAATTATTTAGCTGACGCTTTTATCCAAAGTGTCTTACAACAAGTGCATTCAACCATGTGGAAACAATCATGCAAGTTTTACTTTTTTTGTTATTATTAATTTATGGGCCAAGTTACATTCTGAACAGATGAGTTTTCAGTCTGTGATGGAAGATGTGTTTCTGCTGTCCTGATGTCAATGGGGGAGCTTGTTTAAGAGACTTAAAAATTATACCTCAAGTGATTAAACCCCTTAATAAATAAGGGGAAACTGAGGATTACTTACTTTATGTGAATAAAAAGTTAAAGGGACTTTATAGGTATATAGTTTGGTGGAAAGTGAGGCACAGGAAACTACAGATTACAGAAAATGTTCAGTCATGTAGCCATAACATTTAAAAAAAAAAACAATTGTCTTAAGATGAGTTTTAAACTGTCATTAAATAAAGACTCAACAAGACTGAATATTTTCTGACCTACGAAGGAACATGAGTGATCTTCTAACATGTAAAAATGTTCTTGTAATATTCTTAGACAGTAAAGTATTTTAATGAAATACAATGCTGCCCTCTTGTGTTGAACATTGAGGCTAAAGATTTAATTTGAATACATGATTTCCACTTCAAGTGATTTTATTATCAGCTGTGTCTTGATTTTAAACTAATCTCTAAATGAATAAAGTCAGATTATACATCCTATAAGTTTTTCAGGACTTGTTGAAACAGAATCACTGTATGTCAGAGCTGTTTCACTGTAATGCTCCTCTGTGTCTGGGGACATCTTTAACAACCTCTTGTTTCAGCTCAGCCTGTGAAACCTGCCTCTCTCCACAGTCTGAGCACTTAAACAGGTGTGAGTCTCCTTGTGAGGTCTCCATACAGGCTGAAGATGGAAATCCAATAATAGTGCACACTGGTTGTCATGGCAAAGTCTCCTTGCAGTCCTGCAGAGGTGATGTCATCATCAACCAATCAACACAGAGAGTTGTGTAATGTATTGCTTCCACAGTGCAGAGGTTACAGATGAGGAAGTCTGGAAAACAGATCAGTCTGCAAGTTGGGATTCAGAGATCCCTGACTGACAAAGGTTTACATGTTTTATGCAACAGTACATTTATACCCTTAAGTTTTTCTTCTACAAAAATAAGTTTTCAAAGTAATATTTGCACAGAATGTGAGTGTTTTGTGCTGACGAGAATGAGAGAAAAGAGGTCTTTATAGGCCATATGTGCCACGTTGTCTCATACAGATACATGTCTGTGAGTAATAGGAGGGGTTTACTGTTGTAATTACAACATAAAGCAGAGATCTTCAACAGGGGTAGGGGGTCCTCAGAGTTGCTGCACCAAATGATTGTTTGATAGTTTAAAAAAAACAAAAATTACAATAAAATATGTCTGAAAATATACATTAACATAAATCCAACATATTATTTGTAAAGAAACATATTTTTTTGATGATAGGCTTACTGGCCCATAGATAAGGTAGCCATAAGGTAGCCATCCACAGACACAGTTAAGCTTAAATATTCACTGTGCCACAATTTAACATTAAAACTAATTGTAGCTAAAACTGATGTATAAATATATGAATATGTCAACAATTATTATTTTAATAATTAGTATTTATGCAACATAAAAAGGTATGTGCAGGCTCTAGGCCGCCCTACACGTTATTGTAGGCCCAGTTTAATATGCAACTCAATTTTATACAATATATATAGTAAGGGGTCCCTCTTTTTCAGCTGAGGGGTCCTTGGCCTAAATAACGTTGAAGACCCCTGACGCAAAGCATTATTCCTAACCAGAAGTATGGGTATTTCTGCAGCTATACACTACAAAACTGAACCTTGAATGCAGAAGACAGCTTTTCACTTCAATACCAAATGGCAGCAGATGGCGCTATAGAGAAACAGGTTGAAAAAGCTACTACAACTACTTCACAAATCACTAACATGTTTATTAAAAGCTGCACAAACCAAAACCTCCACAGTGTAACTGATACAATGTTCGAACCAACATGATCTAAAACTTTTTTAAATTTGTTGCAGTAGTGAATGTTTAGGATATTCTCAAACATTTAAGGGTATTTCTGTTTTTTAAAGCTGCTGTCTTGACACTCAAAATAACAACCACCAAACATTTTTCCCACGGTTCTCCGGAGCCATGCTCCTGCGGGGTGAAGGCTACGTGGGACACGTCCCCTCACGTCGCCCCTCTCACAGTGCCAGCACTAGTAGCTTTAATCCGCCGTGGCGTACCTGGCAGATCGCTCTGGCGACACCGGCTCACAGGGCTGCTGGCGTTGTTGCAGCCTGGCCCGGCCCCGCACACCAGCATCCCCTCTAATCCCTCCCCGCCTCAACTGCCCGAAGGCCCAGGAGCCTGAGGGGAAGTAGGACACTGGAGGTGAAGCAGAATGAGTCTGTCAATCCCAGCCAAACTGTGCTCAGTGCATCTCTCCTTAACACTGAACTCTTGGCTGCTTCGAAACCATTATTCATGTATGCAACTTTTTCATATAGACTGCTTTAAAACTGTGTACTGGCAACAGAAATATCTTTGCAACTTGGTCTACTTTTTCTTGTTCTTTGTCGTCTTCCTTTACTTTTCTTCATCTTTTATACAACACTGTACTTTGACTTGAATGTTTATCATTTTCTTCCATTAGTCTTGTTCATCTTTATCATCTTCCTTCTTTGTTGTTGTACTTCTCATTTGTTGTTTTTCTTCTGGGGCCTGTACCATGAAGCAAAGATTAGTGGGTTAGCCAGCTATAGTAGTAGTGGTTTTTCATTATCATGTTCATCTTTGTTGTTCTTCACCTTCTGCCTCTTGTTGTTGTTGTTGTTGTTGTTGTTGTTGTTGTTGTTGTTGTTGTTCTTCTTCTTCTTCTTCTTCTTCTTCTTCTTCTACTACTTCTTCTTTCCACAGAGAATTCCTGTGGTTTGTGGTTATTCTACTCTGTAAACCCCTCCTCCTCCTCCTCCTCTTCCTTTTCCGTTCATTATCATTTTCCCTTCGGGGTCAAAGGTCAGGTGGTGGAAAGGGGACTGGGGTGAGCGGTCTGAATGGAGAGCCTGGCGACAGTCTCCGTTAGTTAGGGATTAAATTGCTGCCGTGTGGGGAAAGGCGGAGGCATCGCAGAGTCACACAGAGACACTCATCAATGAACATATTTTGAAATGGAAGGGAAAACTTTCATAGAGTAATAAAAAAAAAAAAAACTGGAAACACAGACTGACATGCACGTGCAAATGTTAGGTATTAGAATCATTGTTGAGGACATTTCACTGACATGCATCACTTGATTTACTCCTAAATCCAAACAATTCTGAAATATACACTTTCTCTTATGCCTAAAATAACCAGTGATGCTGGTTAATCTTGAAATGATTGTAATATATTTTATCTATATACAGATACAGAGCCACAAGAGGTGCTGATTAATTTATCTCAGTTAGCAGGATGCACCCACTTAACATCTCATAATGTTCTCAAAAGGATGTTTCTAATTTCAAAGAACTCTTCTGTGATAACGCGTTACGTTGTGATTATAATATTGTGAAAATGGGCTGAGGATGTTGACCAGAACATAGACATCATTAATGTCTACACTCCCTAAAAAAGTAAATTCTCAGTGTATGTACACTGAATGTTTCAGCCCTGCAATTACAAAGGACACACTGTGACAGCAATATTTTGTCTATTAATTGCAGGGTTGGTGGTTCCATCCCCGGCTCTCCCTATACACATGTTGAGGTGTCCTTGAGCAAAACGCTAAATCGCAAATTGCTCCTGATGGTCAGGCTAGTGCCTTGCATGGTAGTTCAACTGTCATTAGTGTGTGTGTGTGTGTGTGTGTGTGTGTGTGTGTGTGTGTGTGTGTGTGTGTGTGTGGGAATGAAGAATTACTGAAGCGCTTTGTCTGCTAATGTAAAGAAAGTGCAGTCAGGGGCGTAACACAAAATTCTGGGCCCTGTAGAAAGGCATTTTCTAGGGGCCCCTCCCTGCATCTACAGCTATTCATTCTAGCATCTTTTTGGGCCCTCCTCACATGAGGGCCCTGGATACTCAGTCCCATTTTTCCCCCCAGTCCGACACCCCTGAGTGCAGTCCATTTACCATTTGTTTCAGTAAAGGTAATTCTCCATTGTTGTACACGATCAATTCTTCAATTAACACCATATCACTAAATATAGCAACAGAATCAGAAACACGCTCATACACTGAGACAATATCGCTCCCTCTTTTACTTCTTATCTTATCAACAGACTTGAGGCTTAGACTGGACTCTTGTGCATTTACTTATAAAGACTTGAGACTTGAGACTTGACTTTGACCCCAAAAGGGCAGAGCAGCTCGTCATGTACTACAGCAGTATTGTCTGTAGCCTGGCACAAACTGGTTGGCATGCCAGGTCAGTTTGGCCTGGCTGTAACCAAGTGGCAGCCGACCAAACTGCGGGGTAAACTGGCAGCTCAAGGAGCAGTGAAAGTGACTGTCCTGTTAATATCAGCATGCTCTTTTGAAACAGTGCCAGGTGCACATAATTACCTGCACAGATAAGTGAAGAATGATTATATTTAGTGTGCAGAGGCCTCCTGAGCACAACTCCCCACTGCAGAGTGACGCTGTCGCCCTCCATCCTGACCCCTCAGAGCAGCGGCAGCTTGCTTTGCAGTTGGTCCAGGGATCAGAAACAGAGAGCTCAAATCATTATTTCTACTTCACAAATATGAACCTCTAACATAGTGTTCCTTCAAAGGCCTCACAACCGCCAAGATGAAAGCTGCTGTTTATGGTGGCATCTTTTCAAACAATTGTCTTTGGTCAGTTACCGTGACATCTCATCTCCTCCATCCCAGTCCTTAAAAATCAAAATTCCTGTGTTTGTAGTTGGGGCGTTGGGTTTTAAAGAATGTGGCGACTCCGTTTAATGAAGCCAAGCCATGCCTCCACTAATTAGTCAAGTCCAGTAATGGCCGGAATCCCCCATTAGACAAAGCAGCCAAATACCTGATGGCTACCAATCATGTTCTCTCCTTCATGGGAAAAAATGTCCACAATTTATTTTGCTGACTGTCATGTCCCCAATTAAGAGGGGCAGTTGAGGGGAGATCACTCCATAGCAGATTGATTTTAGGTGAAATACAGGGCATACCATTATTAACTATGGACAATTCTTCATGTTCTTGTCTTCATACACATTCAGATGAGTGTATATGTTGTGTGTTGCCAGTGACAATGACAAGTGCACTGTAAAGGCACATCAAATCTGTACTTAAATCAAGGAGATTCCAGTAAAAATCAAATTATGCAAAAGTCCCTTATTTTCTCTGCTCCTTCTCACTGCAAAATAACTACATTAAAATAGCTGTTAAGAGTGGAAAATGTAATGACGGATCATGTGCACACTCAATAAAGCTTTATCTGTGTAATTGCTTCAAAGTAATTATTCAAAGAACTAACGGATTAAAGAGATGTCGAGCAGTTTTGTTTTACATAGTAAGGGAGGATTTGGATTGGTCCTCCTGCTTTTCACAGGTTGTTTGACACTTATTTACTACAGCAAGACTAACATCTGAATATACAGGGAGACTTTCTTTAAATCTGTTTCTTTGGTGGATGATTAGAACTGTTGTGTTTTAGCCACACTGTGACAATGGAAATGTCAATCTGTCCCTCAGTCCACCACTTTGATCCAGACTGATCCATCTGGACAACTATTGGATGGATTGCCAAAATTTAGACAATATAGCATAACAACTTGTGTGAACCCCTGACTTTTCATCCACTGCATTTAGGGGTTTGAGTGAGATATCTCAAAAACTATTAGATGGATTGCTTTGGAATTTGGTCACACATTCATATCTCCCTCAGAATGGCTTGTAATAACTTTAGTGACTCCTTACTCTTCATCTAGCGCCATCATCAGGTCAAATTTTGATTTGTCCAACACCTTGGTTTATGATTAGTGTAAATATCTGCAAAACTAATGGCATTACATTACAACATTTTACCTGAAAAACACCATGTTAACATGTTGCCATGCTAGCGTTAGCATTTATCTCAAAGCACTGCTGCTAGCGTGGCATGTAGACTTGTTTTTACAGTAAATCAACAAATCCCAATGAAACGCTTTTTATCTTTATCCTGTGCAAGGTTTGAAGATCATCCACAATTAGATTTATAATTAGAGGTTTTTATTTGCTGTTTTTATATATGAAAATAAAGCCTAATTTATTATTATTTAAGATTTTGTACATTGTTATATAGGCTAGGCTATTTTTTTTTTTTGTTCTAATATTATTCTAAAAAAGCAATGTCTATATGCCTTTTTCATGCTGGAGCCCATGTCTGTACCCATCATTGATTATGACTGTTATTACAGTTACACATGCTGGAGCAGCAACATGTCCATGATGAGTGAGTCCACATTCCACAGAGTGATTCCAATTAGAAATGCTGACGCAGAAGTGTGACGCTCAGAGCAGAATGTCTTTTAATCATCGCAACAAAAGGCAGAATGGCTTGTATAACAGAAAAGATGTCTTGAAAATAACTATTTTCTGTTTGTTTTTCCTACAAAAGGACTATATAGCCCTAAAAGTATCACAACAAAAAGAAAATGCAATACATATGATATCCTATATTCATAGCAGCCAATGATATTTATGCCATAAGAAATAACAAATATCACAGTTAACAATAATGACATCCACAAACAGACCCAAAGCATAGATAGATAGATAGATAGATAGCTAGATAGATAGATAGATAGATAGATAGATAGATAGATAGATAGATAGATAGATAGATAGATAGATAAACTATCTCCATAGCCATATTAACCCACTAGAGTCTAGACGACCCCAGGGCAAAAAAAAGTTTGTGGGCCCCTGCCTTGTGGTAGGCCTAATTAATATATTTTTTTTCCCTTGAAAAGTGTCCACAGTGAGATGTGCAGAACATTTCACCTCCATGATATGGGGGTGGAGGCAGACATTTTAAGAAATCTTAGAGATAGTAACAAATGAAAACACATTGTCTTGGACCATAAGAGACACCACCATCATATTGGGGGTGGTGATGGCGCAGTGGATATGACACATGCCTTTGGTGTGGGAGACCGGGGTTTGATTCCCACTGCAATACATCAACCAATGTGTCCCTGAGCAAGGCACTTAACCCCTAGTTGCTCCAGAGGCGTGTGACCTCTGACATATATAGCAATTGTAAGTCGCTTTGGATAAATGCGTCAGCTAAATGACATGTAATAAAAATCATTAGCCCACACATGGACAGAAATTTCAGTCATAAATTCAACCAATAAAAAACGTTTTGTCAGCAACACAGACAGCATATTTTGGTTAATCTTCTTAATTATGGTTTATTAGGTTGATGCATGTATAATTGTGTTGTGTGGGACTTAGTGCTTCATGAAGGTGAACATTTTTCCTCTCAAACGCACCACTGTCTCGCTTCTCTTGCTATTTAAAGGGCCAGTTCACCCAGATTAGTAGGCTACTAAAACTACTATTTTCTCAATATCCTCTAGTGGTATCTATCCATCATCCAGATATATTTTTTGTACAAGTTTTGTAGGTGAGCGGAATTGTATTGGTGCTCACACCATTTAAATAAAGCAATTAAAATTCAAAATATAGATAATCCACAGAATTAACATGGATAAACTGTTCACAGATAGGTATGCAGAAATGTTCACCTTGGGTGTAAAATTTCAGAAAACGTGCATGCATGCATGCATGCGTGCTGTGTGCGCGTGTGTGTGTTTTTTTCCTTCCCTCTGCCCGGTTTGGGATTTGCTGGTCAGTGACATGCCTCCCTCCGCCTGGCTCCTTATAGCCCCGGGGAGGCAGGAATCCCGGACGAGTGGTACGGACATCGCCGACGGAGACCGCAAACACGGCGCGGAGCGTTCCCCTCTAAACACGGTCTTATGACTAGCCTACAGACTGCTTCAGTGAGAGACGACCGGAGAACCGAACCGACAGCCGGGGACAGCAGAGGACTGATTCAGTGACAAGAAACAGGTGACAGTGACAGATAGCCGGGGACAGACAGGACACCAGCTCCCCTGCAGAGGCTGAATGGTTGGTGACAGTCTGAGAGAACAGCTGGAGTTAAAAGGATTCTACCTCACCTGTTCGCAGGTAGGACCCGCAGCTGCATCATTTCAACTGAGCTGAGACATCAACGGAAAATGATCACAATAATATTTCATCTGAGGAGACAAAAATGATCACATTAAGGTGTAAGCCTAATGGGAGTTTGTAGCACTTATTAGGGTTAGGGCTATTTATCATCTTAGTGGGCAACTTATATTCATAATTTTAGTAAGCTCCTAAATTTACATTTTCCATCACTTATGTAGTGCAGTAAGAAGTATTTAGATTATTTACTTAAGTAAAAGTAGCAATACAACAATGCAAAAGTCCTGCATTAAACTTCAGTAAAAGTACATTATAGAGAAGTACAATTAATGCTATATAAGTAGGCAGAAAATGGCCCAAATGAGTGTTAAATTAATAGTATTGTGTATTATATTAACATTATTATATCATGCATTAACATGTCAGCAACATGTAAATGGTGCAGCCAATCGAGGTGTGTATAGTTTGATCTACAGCTGTTGAAAAATGCAGTAAAAATTGAAGTACAGTATTGTACAAAATGGATCACTCAAGCAAAGAAGTACCCTCAAAATTGTACTTAAGTAAAGTACTTGAGTAAATGTTCTTAGTTACATTCCACCACTGTTCCTATAGACTAATATTTCTGCATGTTTTGGATAGGTGACGAAACATTACTTAATTGGCTTTAATCTCTCCACAATGACCTTAAATTACTATAGTATACTAGTAATACAATATAGTACAACATCATTTGTCAGTTTAAACTTGACTAATTTTGCCAAATATAGTTGCTATTATTGCTGTTGCTGCTGCTGCTGCTGCCATTTGGCATATTGCCTGCTATTTTAATGTTTACTGGTCTTTTATACATCTTAAATATGTCTTTTCAGATTTTGCACTCCACGTTGCTTAATATAAATTTGACCTAGAACTTATGAAACACTTTTAGTCCATATTTTACGGATTTCTATATATATCATGATACAGCAAATATATGCAAAACCCACATATGAAATTATAAAATTGATGTTTCAATAAACTGTGTTCAATTTGTATGCATTACATCCAACAAAACAGTTGTAAATCAGCACACACGCAGTATAAGTCGAGAACTTTTACAGATTTCTTTTTTTTTAATGATACCGCAATATGACTTGGCTGCTTGTTGACCTCACTGCCCTCAGTGGGTTATTTACGTTCTTTCTTTTGGTCATACAGGATTTAGTTTTTTGGGTCTTCTGTTGCACTCTGTGGACACTTCCCCCTCCTGCAGCACTGAGGACATGTGTCGCCTGCCAGTGGCTTCACTCTTCATTTGTTTCTGGTTGGTGGAGAGAAGCCACTGTAACGGCAGCCTTCAGGATAGCATGGGGGAGCTGCACACCAAGTTCGCTGTCAGCCTCTATCAGACTCTCATCGAGACAGAGAACAACTCCAACCTGATCGTGTCACCAGTGAGTGTCTCCTTGTCTCTGGGGCTGCTGCAGCTCGGTGCCAGGGGCAACACACTGGCTCAGCTGGAGGGAACACTCGGATACAATGTGAAGGGTAGGATTCATCCCAGATTGTTGATATGGAGATGAAAAAGGCTAAGCTTGTGTTACAGGTAACATTAGCTGCTCCTCATGGTGTGAGAGTGAGGTTGGAGAGGTTGTTGTTAACCCTCAGTGCTGTTGGTACCAGGTAGTGGGGAGCCGTGCTGCTACTGCTATTGGCCCTGCAGAGCACAGTGGTGTCTGGAGCCATAATACCTGCCTCCACACTCTAATCTCATTAACCACTCCTGAAGCTCGGTCTCTGGGTCGAGAGGTCAGTGTGTTTAAAGCTATAGTACGTAGTTTCTATCGCCCCCATGAGGAATTGTAAGTAATGACAACACCACTGTTGTTGCATCCACATGACACAAGCCTTCCGTAATCGCGCCCCCTCCTCCTCCTCCACACAGTTGCTAGTAGCCAAGGAGGACACAGAGGATTAAAAAAACATAATGTACTCTTCAGAAGAGGTCATTATCTTGTGCACGAAAGTCGCCGGACAACAACAATTTCTAAACACAGCCATGCTGAGAAATAAAGAGAGAGTTCTGTAGAGCTGATAGTCTTAATTAGCTTTGTATCAACTCATTTGGCAATGGCTTGAATGTAACAGACGTTCATTAATATAAAAAAGTTACGCACTAAAGCTTTAATTAAAGACAAAATAAGACTTGGAGCTGCTGTTTCTTTTACCTCCATGATGTGATCTGACATGTCAGTCAGGGATAGAAACTGACGATATTGGGCTCTAATTCAGCAGGATACCTCAACTGAGATCAGCTCCTAAAGAAAGTCATTTTAAATTAACTTGAGCTAAAACATCACAATCATGTAGGGCTGCAACTGTTATTTTCATAAATTATCAATTTTTTGTTCTATAAAAAGTAGTGAAAATGCCAAAACTTGTGCTTGTTTTGTCTGAGCAACAGTCCAAAACTCACAGATATTGAATTTACAATGATAGAAAAGGCCGGGAATTCTCACATTTGAGAAGCTGGAACCAGAAAATGTTTGGCCCATTTGCGTGATGACGATCGACTAATCAATTGATCGACTTAGCGTTTCAGCCCTAAAGTCATGTGTTTGTAGTAAAACAGTTCAAACAGACTGAGGGTCAGTCTTTTGTTGTTCAGTTTAGCCCTGCTGCATAGAAAAGAAAGAAATCACACTGTGTAGTGACTGCTTATAGAAAATACTCATTTGATTCTGATAATGACTGCTTTTCCAATGCCATACATATACAAAGAAACATTTAAGAGCAGATGTTGAGGCAGAGTGCGAAAGAATAGAAAGAATTATTAACCAGAAAACTGGCATATTCCATATCTACCCCTTACTCAAAATCAAAACAAAATCCCACAATAACAGCAACACCAAAAATAAAATAAAATACAAATCATACATGACACGAGGCCAACCTAAAATTGACTGCTTTCCGCTCATAATAACTGCTGTGCAGTAATGAAATGTTGCAGTCATGAGAGAACCTGTGTTTCACTTCAATATGGATAATTTTATCTACAAATGCCTCGAGTTTATCAGATGAGAAGGTCCCTGTGGTCTGCAGTGCTCAGCAGACGGTGTTAAGCAAAGCTCAAATTAAGTCAAATGAGCATTTGTTTGTGCACAGTCCTGCAGGGATATGGTGCAAATTCAGTTAGGTTGCTACTGAAACAAGCCAAAGGCTGTTGAGTTGAAACCATTTCAGGAATGACTCCTCTGATGCAGAGACTTTTACAAGTCATTTTTCAGCAGTTTTTTTAAAGTGGTCTGAATTCTAATTCTTTGACAGTGCTGATGACCATGTGTTGAACTAGAGCAGATGATTGATGGATAGTAAAGCTGCTTCTAAACAAGTTCAAAAAGATGAACAGCTGGCAGTATTTTAGTGGTTTGCAGCTCTGTGGTGCAAAACCCATTCTTGTGCATACATGTTTTTATATCCAGCTGATAAAGTTCAAACTGAAGCCTTCCCTTTTTATAAACTTCCTAAAACTCGTAATGCACCACCACATCTCACCTGTTCTCTGTGTCTTCTTATCCTGCAGATGCCCAGGTACAGGACTTCCTGTTGCATTCACAGAGTGACATAAGCAACACCAGCCAGGGGATGTGGCTGCAGCAGACCTGCACATTATTCGTCCAGAGCGGCGTCCAGCTTCTGACAGAGTTTACACAGCATGCAGCAGCCTGGGCCAACACCAGCGTTGTCCGAGCCAACTTCAGCCAGCCCAACCCAGCCACTCGCGACAAGCTGGAGCGAGCTGGACACAACCACGGTAAGCAAGACAGCTTTATAAAACAGTCAGATCCCCATTATTACCATTTTCATATTGAGAATGAATGACATTTGCACGTGTAATATGAAAGGGTTTGCTTTTAGTGAACCCACCGAGAATTATCATCAGCTCTGCAGCTCCATGGAGCCTTTTAGCCTCTTTTAGCTGCTACTGTTGGGTTCAGTCTCCACGCTCTCATGAACCTTGAACCTTGTACCAGCAGCAGGCAGCTGTTTGCTGCAAACAAGCTCCAATGAACCCACAGTACGCTAACTGCCCAGCACCAAACAGCAGGCAGACAAAGTTAGCGATGAGCTGGTGAACATAGTGCAGCAAACGGAGTCCAGTCCAGAGCTAAAAGGAGACTTTTGTAGAATGATAATGTGGCTCTGTTTCTGGTGGATGTGTAAATAGGAAACGGTTTCCCAACATGTCGGCCAAAACGACTTTATAGAGTGATAATGTGTCACCTTGTTGTGGGGTTTCTCTGCCCCCTAGTGACCTAGAAACTTGATTAATGCATTATCTTTTCTAATTCTAATTCTTACAGCTTTAGCTTGTGGCCCCTCAAATGAAATTTTTTGCTTTGAAGATAGTATTTTGTTTTAGAATTAATATTCACTGAAAAAGTATGATTAGAGGAAAAGCTGTTTAAGTTCAATAAAGAGAAGATAAACATGATTGTGTGTAGAGGAAATATAGTTTTTCTCCAGCTTTCTTATCCTGGTAAACATCCTGTGACCCGTTCCATGTTGTGAAATAGTGCCCAAGATGTTTGAGGAATGTTTTTAATGTAAATGATACCCCCCAAACCTCTACTGGGTGTATTTACAAATTATTTTCTTCTGTTCATTCATCAGACCACATTTGCCAATAGTCTGGAGACGGCTGGCTTCTAAGAGATGAGTTGCACACGACATACCTTTACATTAAACTTTGCCCTTCCCTTGTTACCTCGCAGATGAGACGTGGCCCCTCCAGGCAGGAAGCAGCAGCGGGGAGCTGTCGGGCTCAGGCGAGGCCCAGGCAGAGGCCCTGTGGTGGGGACACCGGCTGCAAATGGCCCTGGTCAACACGGTGGCCTTCAGGGGCGTCTGGCAGAAACAGTTCCTGTTCACCAACACCCAAAACCTGCCCTTCATCCTCTCTGATGGGAGTGCCATCAAGGTGCCCATGATGTATCAGGCTACAGAGGTCAGCTTTGGTAAGAGACACCATCCATCCATCCATCCATCCATCCATCCATCCATCCAAAAAGAAATAACTAATTCCTTTTTCTCTTTTGTCAATAATTTAACATCAACATAACTGTTGTAATAAACCCATCATACTGTAAAGTGACTGTCCAGTATATAGTTATATACAATATTCATAGTTTTGCTAGTTTTTCTTAGTTTCATTTCATTGTAACTGTCATATCTTGGATAGACTAATCACCAAATAAATCAATGGAAATAGTCAGATGTTACTCACCTGAACTTATTGCTGTCCCTGGCAGGTCAGTTCAGGACAGCATCCGATCAGCGTTACACCGTGTTGGAGCTGCCGTACCTGGGCCGCTCCCTGAGCCTGCAGGTGGTCCTGGCCAGCGAGAGGAAGACGCCGCTGTCCTCCCTCGAGTCCCAGCTCACCGCTCGCCAGCTGGCCTCCTGGGACACCGGCCTGCGCAGAACCAAAATGGACATCTTCCTACCCAGGTGGAGATCATGCCCACAGCTACAGATGATTTTTAGACTGTTGGTTGATCATAGTTCTCAGACGTACAACAATTTGTCATCTGGTGTTCACAGGTTCAGAATGCAGAACAAGTTCAATCTGAGGTCAGCGCTTCCAGCCATGGGCATCACTGATGCCTTTAACCCGGCAGCAGCTGATTTCACTGGAATATCAGGTCAATACACATCAACAATGCATTCAAACTGTTGATTTTTATTACAGTGATTCATCAGGTTTTCACAGAATACACCTCCATAAAGCTCCAGTTGTTTGTGCTTTAAAGGTACCCCAGATAACCAACAGTATAACGTACCATAAGCTGAAGGCCACACAAAGATTACTGTAGCTCTGCTGGCAGCTGACAGTTTGTTTCTTCCGACAGTGGAGGAGAGTCTTTATGTGTCTGATGCCTTCCATGAAGTGAGAATAGAAGTCACAGAAGATGGGACAAAGGCAGCTGCTGCTACAGGTGAGCGATGACCCTGCAAAATAGTAAAAAAATGTTATATAGATATGTGATTTAACATGATTCTACTTGCCTGCAACCATTTCTGTTAACAGAATAATAAAATAATTTCGTAACCTTGCAGCTATGGTGCTACTCAAACGATCCCGTGCACCTGTTTTCAAGGCCGACCGGCCATTCTTATTTCTGCTACGACAGATTAACACAGGTATTTATTTTACTGCCACTTCAGTCTGCTTAACTGAACATCCCAGTAGTTTTGCATGTTTTAACTCCTTATGACCAATCACATACAGTTTACATCATGATTAGATGTTTTGCAGAGCATGCTGTAGCGTTTCTTTTCTACTGTTACAGACAGCCACAGGTCTTTGATTTGTGTTAAATGCCATTTGTGGACCATTTTTGAAGGTTTATGAGTTTATACAGCTGAAGACATTGTTGGGTTTTGGTCTTTTTTATGGGATTTAGTTACAATAACATTATCCTTATGTTTGACAAAAAAGTACACAGACTTGATTCATTGTGAGAGATTGATTACACAACGCAAACAAATCTGCTGCTATAACATACAGAAACTAATTGAAAGCAACAGCTGTCTGGAAAGTAGAAAGGAATGGGCTAAACGCAACATTTAGGTTAACAATTTTAACCGTCTTATTTCTACAAACAAAAACATATGCTTTCTTTCATGCTACAATCACAAATAGTCTCCACATAGTGTCTTTTCGGAATTTAACAAAAAAAAAAAAAAAAACACTGGTATGATCCTTTAAGGTGAAAAACCATCTTAGTGAACTGTTTTTTGTTGTGCTCTCCATTTCAGGATCCATCTTGTTCATGGGCCGAGTGATGAACCCAACAGACCAAGCACCCTAGACTCATACCTAAACACCTCTCACACACAATCCTACCCTGACCCCTATTCACTACTGGTATTTATTTGTGGACCAACGGGAGGGTCCATGGACACTTCAGGAAGAGGGACACTATTTTTGTACTTGTCTGTAAATAAAATTTTAATACATGTTTTTAAGCTCAGAGTGTTTTGGTCCTTTCTTCCATTATTGTGAAGCAAAAAAAACTTTTGTCTGATGCACTGTCACTAAATCCGCCAACAAACGTGGACAAAAACACGTAGAGTCACATCTTTACAGAACACTTTATTTACATGGCCCTTCACAGTGTAAAATAGAAACTTTATTCATGGAAATACTTACAAAAAGGCCATTTTCCACTGAACATTCTCTTTAAATAGTACTCTAGGGTTATTTACAACTTTACAGTGTATTCAAAATACTCTTTTGGTAGCGGCCTCTTCACAAACAAAGACAAGTATGGCAGATTTTGGTCCCTGTCCAAGGAGGGAGGGAACAGAAGAGGGCTGCCCCCTGAATCAGAAATCAACTCTTGACCTCCAGACCTTACTTCAGATTATTTGTGTATATTTGAGAAAATTGAAGAGGCCTGACAAAAAAAGCATTGTTGGAAAAAAACTTTCGCAACAAAAAGGTAAGTTTTTCTTTTAAATTACATTAAATAAACATTCTCAAATTTACACAAGTGCATTCACGGTTAAGTGACAAGAAGTTGGTTTGAGATTCATGGTGGGGAGGAGTTTTGGGGACAGGTTAAATTATTTGGCAGCGACCAGCATGTTGGGACAAGCTGGCATCCGAGACCTTGGTTCATCAACACTCCAGGGGACAACAGTTTGTGTTGCATATCAGCTGTTTCAGGCTAAAATTAAGATAAAATGGGGGGTAAAAGTAGCTCCAATGTTATTGCTGATTATGATGCGTGTTAGTTCCTGAGCTTTTTGTCCCTGTATTTCAACATCTGTAACCAATGATGTTGCATCATTCAAAATGATTTTAACTTTGTGTTGATCTCTCAGAAAACCTGTATTGCAAAAGACACAGAATTTTTTAAGTTTAACGTTTCCAGACGTAATGAAAACTGTGGATCAGTTTTGTCAAAACTATTCATTCTGAAGTTACTACTCAATAATATTAATCGTCAGTCTGGTAGGTAAACCACAAGTTGACAAATTCATTACTTGAGCCAAGTCATACTCAGCATTAGAGTGCTTCAGTTAGTGGAGTGTAAGGTAATTCCAACAGTCAAACAGAACAACTCATCATCCCACAAAACAAACAGTAGAAGACCTAACAAGAAGGGAAAAGTAAATGAACGTAAGGGAAGAAGAGTTTCATAAGCATCTCCACTGGATCCTGTTTGACCCTGAGTTACCAACACACAACCTGAACTCTTCTACACTGTCGCTCCATTACATCATCATCATCACCACAAATAAAACACGACTGAACATAACATTCAGGCGCAAGCTGCTATCTGTTGCTCTCCAGAAAAGTCCTGCACTCCCTCGTTTTATCCACCTCGTAGTTTGAGAGATTTTTTTCACTTTGTCTTTTAAAAAAGAAGAAAATCTAAATTGGAGGAGGAGAATAAGCGAGGGGGACGCCTCAGGACGGGTTCCCAGATCAGAAAACAGCCATGCTCAAATGTTCTACAGGCCAAAATTTTCATTGGGTAGACAAACACTTCACCTGTAGCAATAAAATGCTTCCTCACTCCCCCTTTTGGATATCTGAAAACTTGCATCATCCAGGGTCAACACTGACTTTAGTTGTGTGCAAACCAACGCGACCATCAATAATGTTGAGAGTCCACTGAAGAGGTGATAGTTTGAGAGCTAGATGCTTTGTCTCGTCTCCGCAGGGGCCCAGTATAGGTGGGGGTGGGGGTGGAGGGTGCGGGGGTTTAGAAGGACGTGGGGCATTGTCAGGTTCATTTTCATTAAGTTAAGTTTAGGAATGAGCCGGTCTCAGAGCGTGTCCACGTGGTTCATGTTATTGGATCTGTTGTGGATCTCCTCAAGGAAGTTTTCCAGCTGCTCGATGAGAACGCGCTTCTTGAACCTAAAGCGAGGAACAAATGATAAAAACAAAAGTTTGTTTTCTGTAGCAAGCAAGTAAGTCCATTAAACCAAACATTTTAGGCGTTTGAATAGTCACATTTTCTTATGTCAGGAACAGGATGCTGCTGGTGATCACAGCACTAGGATATAATTTAGAATTGCTCTTTTTCTGAAGAGAGTCGTAAAGGGCTAAATGGTTCTGTTCCAGCGTATTTAAGACAGCAGGGTAATAACAGTAATGCTGTGACATCAGAGGAGGGTTTAACTCTGTACCTGGCCGCCTCTTTGATGATGTTTTGGAGGAAGATGAGTCGGGTGTCCAGAGTGCCCTGGATCTGCTTCAGGAGGAGGAAGATCTTCTCGTAGTCTGAGACAGAAAGAGAAAGTGAATGAGGAATAATTGCTCAATTATTGCTGTGTTTTCTAGGACAGCAGAAGTCCTCAAGTAAAGCAGGGTATTAAACCTCAATACGTTTTGTATACTGACCGCATTCTCCATAACATCAAGTATCAAAAACTGTCAAGTACCAGGTCTTCTTACTCTTTAGTCAGTTATTTGATGATTTAAACTGTAGTTCTGCCAATGCTTTCTTTAATTCAGGCATAGGTCTTTAAATGGCTGCTTGTGTTTAGACAATACGTAACATTTGTCTTCTTATGTTAAATAAAAAAAAGAAGGCTTTTGAAGAAATAATATGTTTATATTTCTTAAATTAAGGTATCAAATATCGCTTCGGTATATATACCAAACTCGGCTACCACATCAACACTGGTATAGAAGAATATCTATCTAAACCCAGCCCTAGTAGACCGTTTATTTTTTCCCGACCCTCCCACAGACTGTTTGGTGACGTACGTCGGCCTGGTTTTCTGATCTCCCTGGTGATGAGCGTCCTCAGCTCGTTGTTGACCTTGGTGGTCTCGATGTGGATGTGCTTCTTCAGAGCTGCAGGTGTCAGGTAGCGAGGCGGCTGGTCCTCCACCAGCACCATCTCCACTCCTCCCTCACTGCCAGGCGGCAGCTCGCCTGCCCGGGGTTGCCCGTTCTCCTCTTCGTCCTCCTCCTCCTCCTCGTCCCCGTGCCGGAGGTCCTCTGGTTCCGCGGCCGTGTGGTTCTCCTGGTGGTCGCCGGGCTCTGAGGGTTGATCCAGCTCAGAGTCTGAGCTCTCGTCTGAGCCGTAGTGGTTCTGATTCAGGTGGTTGATGATCAGGTCCGGTTCTGCTGCTCCGTCATTCGTGTCCATGTCTGCAGGTTCAGAGATTTAAAAAATAAATACCATTTGTTTATTTTCGTTAGGTAATAAATTACTTGAAACGACAGACTTTGGCTGACATGAGCCATGTTCTTTCTTTACTTTTTCAGGCATTTCTGTATTATTTGTGCCAAGTCAGATACATGGCAGAGTTGGATTGCATAGTTAGAAAGACTTGTAATTATACCTGTTGGCCGAGGGCTAGCAGGCGGTGTTACTGGAGGGGTGTAGGCTCTGCCCAGACGCAGCAGAGGCGACATGCAGCGACGTCTCTTGGGCCCTCCGCCCGTCATGTTGCTGCTGTCTCCTGGTCTCTTACCCTTGTTCTGAGGGCTGGTCACAAACTCATCTGCCTCGTCAATCATCATGCCCTGAGAGGGGAGAGAGGAAGGTGGTCAATTTACATTTTTCTAAATTAACAATTTTTGTCTGTTACTCATGAAAGAGGACCAGGGTTATCATATATATCAGGGCCGATATATTACCTTCTTGTCTAGTTTGAAGGGGTTGCCGAATGTGTGGAGACGTTTGGGCTGTTCAGGGTCTGCGTCTCGAAGAGGCTGAGGAGCAGCTTTGAGGAAGTCTTGGTAGTTGCCCATCTGGGCTATTGGCACGCTGTGGAGCTGGTCTGGACAGGAGACAGGAACATTTAATACACATACACACACTAGAGCTGTCAGTCTTCCTCTATAATACCATTAGAATTCCATTTGCTATTTTTACAAATATTCGAATAATATTTGAATATTTAATGCTCATATGCAGCATGTTATAAATATGTACTACACAGACTGATCTCACTAAGTGGCGTATGTATGACACGCCAATTTGTATGCTGTTTTTGCGTGTTATGAAGATGCATAATCGTTTTTTAGAGTGTTTATCAACGCTGTTTGGCCTCCATTGAACTACATTACATGTGAATTATCACTGTAGCGAGTAGTATGAAAGGACAGAGGTTGGTTGGGGTGGTGGATGAGTAAAACACAGGACTTTTACCTGGGAGAGCCGGAATCGCGTCCCGCGTGTGGCGTTTGTCAACCGTATTTTTTATTTTATTTTTTAATAGAGCCTTCCCCAATGTTCTTTTCCTAAACCCAACCATTTATTGTTTCCCTAAGCGTGTGACGTTGGTCCCCGTCGTGTTGTTGTAGTTTTTTAGTGTTACTAAAGCCTTTCCCAATGTTCTTTCCCTAAACCCAACCTTTTTTTTTTGACGTTCTCGCGATAGTGCCACGTGCCGTGTATGTTTACATCTGCTATACAGCGTAGACATAGACGTGGATAGCTCAAAATGCGTACAGATAACACGCCATTTGGCTTTAGGAAAGTGGCGTGTATGTTTACGCAAAGTCACGATGCCATGTTGGTACTACACTACTCAGGCTTATGCATCGTCAATGCCACTGTAAGCATGTGGTTGTTGTTACATGTTCTGTCCACTAGAGGGACTTCCAACATCAGCCTGTCCTTGAAGGGGAGCTACGTCATGGCGCATTGCATTTCTGGCACGCCGCTCTCTGTTTACATTATTTTCCACCACGCACACAGCGACAATCAAATCAACAGAGAACTCTGCACTGAAAACAAGTGCATTTTGTAAAGGCTAACGTTGCTAAGGCTAACGTTGCTCGGTTAGCACAATGACATCATGTTAGAAAGCACAGCCGAAACGATTTGTCAGTATCAATAGTGTTAGCCACAATGCTGACGGCAATAATAACTAAGCCCAACGGTGCTGTTTTAGTGATTTAAAAGCAACCCGTTTTTTGCAGATTGTCACGTTACTGAGAATACAGCTGTTAGAAGGTAATATATGAAGTCGAAGCTAACTCTGACAGCTGTAGGGCAGCTAACATAATCTTTAGCTGTCTCATGAAGCTCCCAGCTAAGCTCCTATAACTTGCGACGCAGTTAGAAAACCAGAACGCGCCAACTGTTGATAACATAAGCATTTTGGCTGGGTGGATGTCGAATTTAAAGTCACGTTAAACTATTTCCCATCCTTCTTCCGATTTCCAGCCACAGCCTGTCACTCCCCCCTGTACTAACGTTACTCAGTACATAACGTTAGCTCACAATGCTTTGTGTTTCTCACTTCCGTAACTTACTGTTCATCAGACGTGACATGAGAAGAGGGAGATTAGCTAACGTTAGCCAACCTATTTATAAAAAAAAAAAAAAAAATAAAATTTGAATAGTAATTTCACCATTCAAATAGTATTAATTTTTTTACTATTCGAATTATATTCGACTTTCGGAATTCGTTCCAACAGCCCTAACACACAGAATTTTAAAATTTTTGCTCTTAATACCAGCTAAAACTCTTTTCTTTTGATGACCTTTCAGTCAGTGGTTGATGTTTTCACCATGACATCAGTTTTGGGTGTGGTTACAGGAATACCAGAGCACAATTATGACCAAACCCAACAGTGTGTGTGAGAAACAAGTCTTGCACAGTGACTTACCGGAGTCCTGCCCTCTGAGAGTACAGACGCTGGTGTTGAGCAGGTTCCTCCTCATTCGGCTGAGCTGGTCCAACAGGTGGCTGCGGGGGATGTCGTAGGGATTCCTAAAGCTCTGCGGCTTCAGGCCCTGATGAGGACATAAGACAGAGGGCATTGTAAAGACAGAGATGCGAGTTTAAATTGGGCCAGGAAATATGGTCGTTTTCTGATGATATACTGTTGTACTTTGGCTATAACAGAGAGGATATAAAGTGAATACTGTCTGAGAGAGATGAGCATTTTTCAAATGCCAAAGCCCTCAAACAAGCACCCAAACAAACTTCATCTTAATAAACACCTCAGGAGGATTGTTGGCTGGAAAGCCAGGAAGGCAGAGAAAGTCTAAGCGGAAAGTGAAGAGATTTTAGCAAGGAACAAGACTATCACAACTGTCATAAATAGTAAATAATATTTGATGAATGTAAATATTTAAAGTAAATGCAGCTCAGTAGACAAGAGTAAAAGAAAATGTTGATGTGTGTAACCATGACTGAATAACTCTTGCTTATAGAATCTGTTTATCCTTAGAAAAACTTTAATTTTAACATTAATAATAATCCATCGTTACCTTGTTGAGCAGTGCCAGCTGGAAGCCCTGGAACTCTTTAGGGTTGAGCTCCAAGGGCAGAGTCGGAGCCTCCCCAGAGAGACTCTGCAGCTGCTGAATGAAGTCTCTGCGCTGGGCCAGAGAAATACCTCCACCTCGCCAACGCACCTTGATGCCGGCCTCGGGTGGCTGTTTCTTACCAATCAAGGCAATCAGGCGGTCGTACTCAATTTTTGACTGGAAATGTAAGCAAATAAGTAATATGACTAGATGCATTTGGAACACAGTCACATACAGTATCTTACTTATGTATAAACAATTCGAAAATATGCACACAAGGATTGAGTATCATTTTTTTGATACCAGGGTCAATATGATATTGAATTTTTGGCACCCATATCAAACATTAATGTTTTCCTTACTTTAAATTTGCTTCTATACAATTAACTATACAATTAAGCATACTATTAACACTGTATCTATGCATTTTGTTACTTGACTGTTTTAAACACTTTTTTGTTTGTTATTGTCAAGTTACTTAAAGGTTTACTCAAATAGGAGTAAATAATGCATTTGGGGACAATTTTTAGCTTTGGATTTGTGTGCTGGTGAGTGATTATAGCAGCAGGACAGTGGATGTGAGACTGACTAAAATTAGAAATAAGATGCATCAGGCTAACATACAGACACTGATTTTCTGTGATACTGTATGTGCCCAAAGGTAGCAAGACAAAACATCCCAACTTCTTACCTGTTGGCTGAGCTTCTTCAGGTAGGAGACCACGCTGTAGCTCAGGCCATACTCCATGTTGTCAGCTAGCAGGTTTGGTGCTCCCATGATTCTCAGAGCCTTCCTCAGGGACTGTGGGAAGACGAACAACAATAAGACCAGTGTATATTTTTTATGGTTTTCCTATGTTGGCACAAATAAAAACAAAACACTTAGAGATGAAGAATGATGAGCTCAAGTCCACTGACCCCGATATAATATGGAGGCATGGTCTTCAGGTAGTTCTCAAAGGACTGCCGCCATTTGATGGTAGGCTTGAACTTGTGCACTTTGATCAAGTCGTCTGCAAGAAAGAAAACAAATTTAGACAAAAAAATTACGTTCATCTGCAACATTTACTGTATAAAAGCCCCTAGGTTTTGCAAGAGAGACATTTTACATTTCTTACTTTTTCAGGGATTAATTCTGATTTCTAAAGCCTGTGCCAAATAATAATTAATTTAATAATTTAATGATAATGACCCTCTTAATAATGGCACATTATGACCATGTTTATTTACATGTGCTGAGGAATGTGGAGGCATGCATGACACAAAAACACAAGTACACTGGTCCTATGTCTACTTCCCTCTAAATGACAATTCACAAGATATTAAAAGGAAGTACTGATGTCACAGGCGCACACAGTCACAGTAAAAATGAGGGAAGAATGACAAATGTGACATGGTTCTGCCAGTCTTACCCAGAAGTGGCAGAAGCACGGGGTAATTGTAGGGCATCACAAACAGGTTGACACAGTTGAGAGCTGTGCTGGCCTTTAAGTAGCCAAAGGGTTGGCCCAGGTCACTGTACTTGGCACTGTTACACACAAACACCTAAAAGACAACAAGGAAAGGTTGCAGAAGGTTGTTTTTGTTAACTGTCTCAATATGCTGCTGGTTCACTGCAAAATGACCATGAACATGATCTGTAGCCTGAGCCATGTCCATGCACCTATTGCTGAAAAGTATGAACTAGCTCTATCTCTTTAAAAAAGAAGACTGCACTTTAAACACCCGCTTTACAAGCTAATGTTTTCAACTCAACTAACCTCTGGCTAAGTAGAACACAGCGTATGATAGCTGTGCATTTATTACTGTAAAATTAAGTATACGTTTCCATTAATGTATTTAACAACAATTTGTAGAGGGCAGACAAAAACAAGTCTAAATGTTTACAGACAGTTTAGCGGCCCCCTGAGGATGTACAGCAAGAAACAAACAAGTGGGATGAATGAAAAATGGAGAGACAACTAGTAATAAAGATAGAAATATACAAGATTCACTTGATTGTCCCACATTGTAGAACATTTGGTTTGGGTTTTCACCCATGCTGCATCCATAAAACACATTCCACACACATAAAAGATAAGGTTAAAACTGCTACAGGAAACAAGAAACATTTCCGAGGACATACTAATAGAACACATACACTGATGCAAAAATAGATTAAAAAAAGAAAACCTATAAAAAGGTAGATAGACTACAGGGATGGAAACCTATTGTCTTCCATGCAGTCTGCAGGAGTTGGACTTCCATTTCACAGAGAGGTTACCAAACCAAGCGGTGATGCCGTATTTTATTAGGCCCTTAAAAACCGCCTGATAAAAGAAGACCATAAACTTCTGATCGACACCGTGAACCCAGAGTCGCCGCAAGAAGTGCAGATGTTGTTGTTGTCTGCTATGGAGACCCTAAACGTTTGTAGGAAAGTTTGGTCTGAGGGTGGCAGCAGAGAAAAGACCATGATATCTAAATTAAAAGGAGTGTGGCCGGGTTAGCTCAGTTGGTAGAGCAAGCGCACATACAAATAGGTTTACTCTGTGAACGCAGCGGCCGCGGGTTCGACTCTGACCTGTGGCCTTTTGCTGCATGTCTTTCCCCCCTCTCTCTCCCCTTTCGTGTCTTCATCTGTAAAGGGCTAAAAATGCCCCAAAAAAAGGTTTTATCCTTAGAATTACAATATTTTGAGTTAGCAACAAAAACATCTGGATGTTAAACGCTGATGTTTAGCTGTAACATTTTATATGCTAGCGCAGCAACATATAACATGCTAACGTTTAGTATGCACTGTATCATTTAACATTTATTTAAGTGTTTATCAAAGTTGCCGTGTCAGAAATCACCCTCTTGTTCACTCATTATTTCCCTCATAATAGACAATCAGTAACTTTTACTCTATAAACGAGCAGTTAATTGAGATTTCGGACAATTATGAATAATCATTTGGATCAGGGTTTAAAATGGGGAAATCTCCAAGTCGCCATCAACTCACAGCAAATATGGCGGATCATCTAATGTTAGTATCCAGCTTGGTCGCAGAATGAAATTATCATCCAACCACCAGGTGCAGAGGTTAGAACAATATGGATTTCAGCTTTAATGTTGAAGTCCTTTCCCACAAAGTGTTTGTTATTTTTCCTGTGTTGTGGTTGTGATGGTGCTGTACCTGCCAGCAGGTGTGCGGGGACTTCCTCTCCAAAATGTACTGGGTGAGAGGCGAAGGCTCCAGCTCATACTTGTCAAAGGGCACCTTGTCTATCACCATGGGTTCCGCGTCCAGACAGGAGAAACGAATGTGGGGGTGGGCTGAGCGGGGGGGCTGGGTGGGGCACAGAGGGAGAGGTAAATACTGTTACAACACCGTTATGTTACATCACATTAACATTCTGCACTGTAAAAATTATGTAGCTATAACCATGGATACAGAATAATGCACTTTTTTTAGCCTGTCTGCAAAATACTGTATTTGATCTCCCATCTGAACTCAGGATTATTGGTTTCATTCATTTTTATCAGCTGATATTTAAGAACATAAGATTTTAGATGTATTGTTTTTGTGTTATAAATGATATTACTGTTCAGTTATGTTTCCGTTTTCTCACAAGTTGTCATAATTTTATAGTATTAGAAAACACGTTTTGAAGATCTTTTCATCTACTGTTTTAAGAAACATAGTATATTGCCAGATACATATCAGCTATATTGCGCTGCTACCTGCCCTTGCTTTATTTGTTCTATTGTGCAATATATTTGGCCCGTGTAATTCAGATTTTTTTTATTTTTTACCTTCAATACTTCCCTTTTTGCTCCATTATTATTGTATGAACTGTCTGGCTTTTTATGTTGAGTGTCCATGTGAACAAACAATATACTTTGTATGTCTTTTTTCCTTATACAGTATATTGTATCTTCATCACGAATGGAGTTTCTTTGGGCCACAAATATATGCATCCAATCTTTGTAAAAAAAAAATGTAATCAAAGATAATTTTTCTAAGGTTTTGCAGAACTTTTTTTCCCCTGTTGCTCTAGGACCTAAGTGACAAATAACGGTCAGCTAAATGTCCAAGATATAAATGCAAGAAATTCAACAGAGGCTTTAAAAAGGTACTATGAAAGATGCATGGTCAACCCATACATTTTTATGATTTGGTGATTTAGCTTTGTTGATTCTTCCACAAGTTTCTTACCAGCGTGGGGGAGTTCTGGTCCGGCCAGAAGGCCTCAGGGATGGGCCAGTGACCGATGGGGACACCGGTTTTGGGGTTGGGTCTTACGTAAATCAGCTTGTGACAACAATGCCAAGCCTGTGGACCGGACTTCACCACCTCGACTGGAGCATCTGGACAGACAGACAGTAACAGAGGAAGCTGACTTCACAGGTAAAACAACCATCAGCCGTTTAAGACAAGAAGGTATGAAATACAACATAATGATTTGGATAAACTGTAACAGTGTGTGGGCTGTTTAAATATTAAGTTGGGGCTTTAAACCGTGACATCCACCAGCTGCTTATGAACCACAGTAAAGAAAAGCTCAGGGGGGATTAAAAAAAAACAGGGAGCGGGAGAGAGCAAAGAGATTATCTACTAATCAAACAGATGCAGTGCAGCAGTTGCCAAAAAGGTCTTTCAGAAATAGAGTCATCAATGAAATGTCATGAAATGAAGGTGTCTCTTACCCTCTAAAGGAGGAGGGTCAGGCCCAGTCTTCTCGAAGTTGATCACCACTCCACTCTGGATTTTCTGCACCAGAGACTCCAGACACTGATTCAACATTCGCTGAGAGAACACGCTGTAGGAACGTCCTGCAACACAGACACATGAAACTGTGAATAAATTAAACTGGATTCCAATGGATTTTAAAATGAGCAGTGTGTAGGATTTAGGGAATCTATTGGCAGAAATAGAATATAATATTCATAACTATATTATCACGAGTGTATATCACCTGAAACTAAGAATTTGTGTGTTTGCGTTATCTTAGAATGAGCCCTTCATATCTAGGGAGCAAGTATTCTTCCACAGAGCACGACATGTTGCACTGCCATGTTTCTACAGCAGGCCAGAAAGGACAAACCAAACACCGCCTCTAAAGAGTATTTTGCGTTTTTACGTTGCTTCTACTAAGCAACATCGCTGCTAGATGCCACTAAATACTACACACTGGTCCTTTAACTGAATATTGAGGTATTGAATCCCCTTATTAAAGCAGCCATATTATGCTCATTTTCAGGTTCATATTGTATTTTAAGGTTGTACCAGAATAGGTTTACATGGTTTAATTATCAAATAACACCATATTTTTGTTGTACTGCAGTGCTCTCTCTCACTGCTGCAGATCCTCTTTTCAGCTGGTCTCTGTTTTAGCTACAGAGTGAGACCTCTTTTCTTCTTCTTCTTCTTCTGTACTATCTTTGATTGCACTGCACATGTGCAGTAGCTCAGATGTAGATCATGTCAGCTAGCTAGCTCCATAGACAGTAAAAGAAAGGCTGTTTCTACAACTTCGGTCAGTTACAAGGCAGGATTAGCTGGGAGACTTCTAAATGAGGGCGCACATGTAAGTAGTTCTTTTGTAGATTATGGTGAACTTGTGTGTGTTGTGGCAGTGCTTTGCTATTGAGAACGAGGTAGCATGCTAGCGTTAGCATTAGCGTTAGCATTAGCGTTAGCATGCTAACGCTACGAGCTAATGGTTGCGGTTAGCCTGCTCGTTTCGGCTTGTGACGTCACAAGCCGTGCTGATTTTGAACAGCTCACCCAGAGACTGAAGGCAGGACACATTCAGAAACTGTATCTCACTCTAAACAGCATGGATGGATTTTTTTCAAGGTTTGTATGTGTGTGGAAGCACCAGAGACACAACATAACACCCCAAATCCCAGAAAAAGTGATTTTTTCATAATATGGGCACTTTAAAGATGAATCCTTTCCAACTCTGTTTAGGAGTTTTATCCAACACTGTTAAGGCTGCACAAATTCATTTTGGGCCACTATGGCACAGTGGAACAAGCTGAAAGAACAATATTTTACATTTCATCAAAGTTATTAGTTGTTTTAACGTTAACATTGGCATCAGAACACATCCAGACATTATCATTTACTAGATCATAGATCATTTCTGGTCACCGAATTAATTTAAGTCCAATATTCACTTTGACATTTAGCTCCACCAACTCAAAAAAATATCTGGCTCTTTAGCTGCTAGATGCTCCGCTTCACTCCTCTTCAACAGCTCTCTAATGTTTGGTGCTAAGCGGGTAGAGTGCAGTAAGTTTATCTGAGCTTGATAACAGGAAACAGCTGCCTACTGCTGCTGGAACAGGGTAAAGGCTGAATCACACAGTAAATGAGCCATAAAAAACTAAATACTGAGCTAGTATATACTGAAAGCTAAATACTGAAAATAGACTGGAAGGCTCCATGAAGCTGAGGGAAACTACTAGAGATGGGTGATAATTATCTGTGGGTTTGTTACAATGAGCGACCACTTTTACATAACATGTAGTCAGAGTCATTACACATAGTTTGACTAGTTATAAATATCTCTAAAAGCTATCTAAAACTCAAGTTTTGAAAGACCGATTACATTTAGATTTTCCATTTAGTAGTCCGGGGTAAAAAGTTCCAAGATTAATCTTTGCATCATTTGCCTTTACTCAGTGAATATGTGTACATTTGCATAAAATGTTATGTGTAGACTATGGTGACTCATCAGAAATAGTACAGCGAGGGCTACATGATGTGTAAAATTGTGGAAATCAAGTTATTACAGCGTAGACAAAATGATTATTTTTGCGGGGAAAAAAGTATGTGATAGCTACTTGCTTGTGAAATAAAAAGAAGGGTAAGTTTCAAGGATACATTCGCACTTTGACATTCATCTTAAAAGAAGAATCAAATGGACGTAAAGATAATCAAATCAAGGAAGATCAGTGCCAATATCTATCCCAATTATCTAGATAACATAACTATCTGAATGTTCTGCATGTTGCTTTTCTTGTGAGGGAAGAAAAAATATTTGAGACGCAAAGCTTAAAGAATCTGGATATCTTACCAACTTAAAACCAGATCCAAAATGGTGCCAGCTTTCAGAACCCAAACCTAACCATGAATTTATCAACCACCTATTAAATTACTAAATAATCCTGGTTAAAAGTGCATTATACTGAATGTAGAGTACTCTTAGTTTAAGTCAAAACACTGCAGCGCTGGACTACAGATACAGAACAATTTCAAGTGCTCTCGACTTAACACTGTACTCATGTTCATGGGGCTGTATCAGTCCTTTACACTCACTACATGTTACCGGCATGCAAAGAGGTACATTTGCATGAAACTTAGCTCTCTAAAGCTCTGAATCTGCTTTAGTTTATTTGTCACAGCATCAGTCACAGGGCAGCGAAGGTTGCATGAGTAAAGACCGTGAATCAGACACACTGTCTTACAAAGCTACAACTAATTAGTCTAATTCAGCCTTCTGGCCATTTACTGCCTCCAACTTCACCTCTGATGACCTTGTTATGCACCCATTCACTCACTCATTTTCAATAGGCCGTGGCTTTGTGTCAGGGCTGCCATCAGCAGTAATGGACAGGCAGCATGCACTGTAGACTGTCACTGACAATGGAGCTGTGTCATGTTCTGCATTCAGCACCACTGACTGCTACACAGAGCTTTGGTGTGCTCTGTCTCTGTCTCTCTATGTGCGTTAATCTTAACCTGCCATCAGCATCATTCTAGTCTGTTCCTCCTGCCAGCTGCTTCCAAAACCAGGCAGCATGAGGACTGGAGACAGGGGGGATACAAGTCTACTTCTATAAATGGATGTTATTTAAAACTGGTAGGTAGTAGGTACTGTAGGCAGCCAAGGCTGGCCTGGATAGAAGTATTTTGATGCGTTGTGAGTAAGACAAAGGCATTTCCAATCCTGGACCAAGTGGGAAAATTTGAGCTTTCTAACATTAATCAACAATTGCTCCTGAAGTGCATTTGAGCAAAGCACTGAACCCGACCACAACAGCTAGAGCAGACCTGCTCAATGGTTGAAATAAGAGCATATTGTGTTTGTATTGTGTGTTTTTTTGGCTCCCGTTGGCAAACCTGTAAACACATGTAACTGAATGTTGAGCAAGATGGTGCTGAGACAGAGCTCGGGGGTGTGTGTGAGTGAAAAACAGCTTCCAAGGCAAACTTTCTTACCGTCACAAAAAAAACAAAAATCCCTCTTAAAAAAAAAAAAAAAAGCATAAAAAAAAGAAACACTCCAGATTTATTGTTATTCTCTTCCTTTGTATTGATAGAGATGATCAATCAGCTGTGCAACAGAATGCATTTAACAAATAGCTATTTTGATCTGGTGTTCTAAATACTTTGAGCTTGTCGCAGCATGTTCCACTGGGCTCTGCTGTAGAAATGAGGCTTGGGTCACTCCCAAGAGGAATATGCCTATGGTGTTTTTCCAAGAAAGGTTATAATGACATCCATTTACAAATAATTGGCCATACTTTGTAAATAACAAGTAACTTAAATATTCTGGTGTACACGTGAACAAAGAATATTTGTTGATGTCTTTACATTAGCCAGCTGTTTGAGATGATTGAAAAAAAAGAAGGTAAGAAAGACTATGTAGTAGAAGAGGTTAAATTACATATACTTTATTAGTAAATGCTGCAGACACAAAGGCCTCTAAATCTAATCATGTAAATTATGTACACTGGATTTCTAAATGTTTGGAGTGTATAATTTCAAAATGTATGAGCTAAATGCTGGCTCGGCTTTATATTAATTTGCTGTGTCTTTTAAGCCTATGCAAGCTGAACATTTTTGTAGTTATGATACATTAACAAAAAAAGACTATGTAAGTCACATCATCAGCCAAATTTAATAAAGAAATTAAGACAATGTCAAAATATTCATCTTTGTTTTGAGACCCTAAGTAAACTCAAGAAATTATCAGGATAACCCAATAATGGTTTTACTTTTATTTATATTTATTTATATATATATATATATTTATATATATATATATTTATATATATATATATATATATATATTTATATATATATATATATATTTATATATATATATATATATATATATATATATATATATATATATATATATAGCGATTTATTAGTGCACTTCCATCAAACACTGGATTCTACTATTCCTATAATGCAACTCAATAGCATCTTTCATTAAACCTTCCCATCCCTCATCTTTCAAACTCCATTTCCCGAATTTATAACACATCTTCAGTCAAATATTTGAAATCCAAAGTCTAACTCAAGAGAACTCTTGATTTCTTTTCAGACTTGACAAAGCTCCTCTAGAGCTGCAGATTTTATACTATAATTAGTATAAAATCTGCAGCTTCTCATTACGAGTAAACCAACCTTTATGTGTAAAATCTGTGGAACAACACCAGCTTTTACTCAGTCCGCCTACCTCCAGTGACCTCACACATTGGGGTGATTGGAGAATCGTCAGGCGGGACGCCACCGAGGGGTTCGGGCTCCACCGAAGCATTACCAGGGATGCGCAGCACTAGAGCGAATAGACGCTGGTCCCAGCGGAAGGGCTCCTTGGTCAGCTCGCTACCTGGCAGCGGGGTGGTCAGAGGGAGATGGAGCTGGACGGTGGAGGAGAGAAACAGAGGATTGAATGTTACTGACACAAAGAAGCATGGATCATAACTAGAGACAAAGTGATGGACAATATACAGTACATACACCATGAGACAGAAATATGGCGGAGATTTTGCTTTACCGTTTATACCAAGGTAGCTCTTTCTTTAATATCACAGGTTGTTTTAGACTGAAATTGAAAATCAATCAGCAGGAATTTTATGGGAAATAAAGCGTAACTCTCGCCAAAATGCAACCTAGTGAGTCTTTCTGTGAATGTACCTGAGTTAAACTTTCGTTTAAAAGCACATTTAGGATGGAAACGCCACTTTTAAGATTTACCGTATTTTCGTTTTCGGTCAAATGGCCTTTTGAATGGGAGAGCTAGGGGCACTACTATGATAGCATCAAAATCACTATTTTTAAAACACTAAGAAGGCTCAACACAACGTGGAACATTGCTCGAAGTATCACCAGGGGCTCTACACATGAACTCGAGCATTGAGAACATTGTTTGTGTACACAGTTTACTAAAAAGAAAGGTTTTAACAACTCACTGTAGCTGTTGGTTTTTCCGCTCGCCGTCCAACTAGCCAGTCAAAAATAGTCAATCTCCGAATGCAACGTAACAGGGAGGAGAGTAAAGATGGAAAGCTCCTAAAGCTTAGTTCCATATAAATGCACGGATAATTTGTTGTTTTGTCGTTAGTGAAACACAATATTGACCTTGTAGTTGAAAAAGGAGCCTCATATAAGAATGACGTTTTCTCTTATGGAGTCCCTTCATTCGCATTCGGAGATCGACACTTTTTGACTGACAAGATGGCAGATAGCGTAAACAACAACTGCTAAAGTGAGTCGTTCAAAACCTTTTTTAGTAAACTCTGTGTACACAAACAATGTTGTCAATGCTCAAGTTCGTGTGTAGAGCCCCTGGTGATACTTCGAGCATGCAAGTTGCATATTGTGTCGAGCCTTCTTAGTGTTTTACAAATAGTGATTTTGATGCTATCATAGCAGTGCCCCTAGCTCTTCCATTCAAAAGGCCATTTGACCGAAAATAAGAATACAGTAAATCTTAAAAGTGGCGTTTCCGTCCCAATTATGCTTTTAAACGAAAGTTTGACTCGGGTACATTCACAAAAAGACCCTAGGTTGCATTTTGGCGAGAGTTGCGCTTTAAGTGCCTTAATTTAACAGATATTTAATTCCCTGCAATATTCAAAAAACAGATATTCCCATTTGGTTATCTTATCTATAGACCTTTTTTTCACACGAACGTGCAGAAACTACATCCAGAAAATATTGCTATTACAATATAAAATTATAGAAACTATATAGTGTCACAGAATATTTAGTTCATATTGCCCACCCCAAGTCTGGGTTGGCATCAAGTATACAAAAGCATATCTGTAATTATACAACAAAGATGAACTAATTAACATTTACGCAAACACCAACTGCAAACTGTGCTATTAGTGCCATTATAAGATCTCAGTGTTGATGCATTATCCCTTCATGGTAACAGGCTTTTATCCATCATACTGCTCCTCAAATACAGATTCTGATTTTCTCATAAATTATCTTTTCAGACATTTCTTAGGCATCTCAGACTTTTAAATATCGCCAGAAGAGCCGCAATTAAATCAAAACTTCCCACCAAATGTCACTCTTTAACTTGTGCCCAGTCTGAACAAGCCTGGAATTATCACAGATGGCATAAATTAGACTGAAGAATCAAGGATTTAAATTGTATGTGTTTGACCTCCACAAGTTTTGCTTCTCAAGCTACAAAACTGAATGTATGGCTTAATAGAGCGGGTCCTCCCTATCTCACATGTAGTAGCAGCACAAATATTCTACATGGATGACAGACATGACAACTTGCAGATGGAGGCAGAAATAAATTAATAGTTCAAGGCAGAATAAGTTACGAGTCACTGGGAGGACAGCTGTTCTCTGACTAGCAGACCTCAAAAGGAATCATCGTGTTTACACAGCCCTTCAAAGGCAACACTACATGCTCACACGACTGACCTTTGTACTTCTGTATCATATCTAGAGCTAAAACTACTTTGATAATCAATTAAACTACAAAGATTTTGAAAATTCTATTAATTGTTTGTCATTTACCAAGCAGATTTGTCCAAAAGAATTGCAAGTTCCAGCTTTTCAAATGGGAAGAATTTAAATTTTAAAGGCCGGGGGATTCATTGATTAGTCTTAAATGTGACTATTTGCTGATTTGTTAGTCTTTTATGAGAGAAAATTGTGTGTGTTATATATATATATATATATATATATATATATATATATATATATATATATATATATATATATATATATATATATATATATATATATATATATATATATATATATATATATATATATGTGGGTGTGTGTTTTTGAATTCTGGTCACATAAAACAAGCCATTTCAATGTGTCAACTTGGGCTTTGGGGAGTTGTGAGGGGGTATTTTCTTTAAGATTCTCTGACACTTCTTAGATCAAACGATTGAGAAAATGATCAGTAGATTAACTGATAATAAAAAATATCATTAGTTGTAGGCCCTACCACAACGTGACTTCAAAGCTAAAACTGACTAGCATTACAGTTTCTATCTTTCATCTAATGTGACAATATTTAGTTAGTGATAGCTCACAGTAAGACAGGTAATATGCTGTGAGTGTACAATACGTCAGGACTGTTTTGCTTTATATAGTCATGGGATGATTCTGACCCTAACTATTAAAAATGATTTGTAATAGTAGTTGTCCTGTGGGTTTAATTTTAGCCTCCGTGGTGACAGATCATAGGGAAGGGTTGGATGAATGCTTGTGTTAAAGTAAACATTGTGTGATCAGACAGGCTCCTGAGTTGTCATCCAACCAAGCAGGAAGCACTCCTGATGTTGGCTGACCTCGTCTTGGACTCCACCGGTGCTGGTCAACTTGTTGCCGTCAGTGATCGTGATTATAATGGCGGGTTCGAGGAAAAAAGGATTCCTTCCCTGCGAAGAAAAAAGAAGACAAATTCACAATTAATTAAAATACTTAACCAAATTGGCAGACAAAAACAATGACCAAAAAGTGCATTTACAAAAAAACAAACAAAAAAAACCAGATAACAGATAACGTATCATTATACAGCTAAGTTAAAGGGGATCTATTTTAAGTGAGTGGCTAGAGAGAGTACCTTACCTCAAGGGAATAATGCACAGAAACAGTAAGAGTACAGTCTTTAGCACATAGTGACAACATCTGTACATCTATGAAGAGTATTAGTGTGTATCTGCACTATATGGCCACTCTATCCTCCACAATGGCAGAGTACATTACCTGAGGATCTATGTGAAACCTTTTTTTTGCTAGACCTCACAATATGTCATGACACCAGCACTTCACACACTGATCAAATGAAACTGGAGCAGCACTGCATTTATCACTTTGCATCAGCCCTGTGGGATCTCCACAGAATAACTTGGTGAGTTAACAGTGTAAAACCTCAACGCAGTCCTGTCAGCAAACAGTCAGCACACTGGACCTCACTGCAGAGTCACACAGAGTTTTCATAAAGGCCATCCTGTTCCGGCAGCGCTGTGATTATTAATGGATGTGGACCCACTCAGTTTGGACTCAACCTGTAGGCTGTGGTTTCTGCTGAATGATGGATCTGTCCAGTTACACAAACAGCCCAAAGAAAACAGGATACTACCAAGACCCACTGTACTGTAGGTATCCATGACAACCTTGCAATTTTTTTATTACCTCCTACCCCAAAATCCCATTATATCGAGCACTTTCTTTAGCATGCAAATGAGTTGGCGATGAGGCTAACTTGCCAGACGATACGACAAGATGATTTCATCTGTGTCACATCTGCTCACTAAGCTTTACTGTTGCTATGCAATTAGGTGTTGGTCATAAGGGGGCTAAAAAAAGGCCAAATGCAGCTATTAAAATTAGATTTTGGGACATCACATCAGTTCATACTGACGATACAGTGCAGCAGCCAACTCTGCTCCTGTAATCTCGTCCACTACAGTCTGACAGGTCAGTGCATTATCACGTGAAGAGCTGAAACGATAAGCAACAGATCAACAGAAAAAGAATCACTCGGTAATTTGATAAATACTCAAATATGGAGATTTGATTCTTTTCTTTGTCTTATGTAATAGTTTACTGAATCGGTGAATATATTTGGGGATTTTGTCAGACAAAATAAGCCATTGGATGACATGACATTGGGTTTTAGGAAATTGCGACCAAATGATTAAACGAGAAAATAATCAAGGCATAAATCAATGATGAAAATAATCAGTAATTGGAGCCCCAATCATCTGGAGCGGACTTCATAGATGGGTTGTCTATGTAGTCAGCTACAGTCCATCTGAAACAGCAGGATCAGCTGGTCTGCTAACACAACGCCAGGCTGATGGAGATCCATTAAAGCCCGGTTTATCATCCGCGCTGACGTGATAACTTCCGACCAAACATCACCGGTCATATTATTTCCTCACTATCCTCCTTTCCTGTCCTCTATTTCTTCTGCTCTTTCATTGCTCTCATAATGAAACTGTGATAAGTGTCATGATTACCCGCTGGCTGGCTCCCTCCCTACCTCCAAACTTATCTTCATCTCCCAGGGGAGAGTCATCTCAGATGCCTGGCAACCTAGAGGGCTCCTTGTTACTGCAGAGAGAAGCACTCCAGGGCAATATCTACTCCCCCACAGCCTTACTCCCTTTTGTCTTCTCCCTCTCTGCCCAACTGAACGTCTTACACCATGAGCACTTACGAACACGAGGTTGAAAAATCAAAGTTGACTTTTTTTGTATGAATTAAATTGGAAAGAAAAGCGGATGATAAAGAGTTATTACACGGGGTACTTCAAATACATAGTCAACAGAGCACTGTGAAGCTACCACATCACTTTGGCTTCGATTTAAAGCCGTTGAAGTAAATTAATCCAGAAAAACACATGAGACAAAGAAAGGTGTGTAGAGTCATCAGAGCGCTGATGAAACCTTTGACTGCTTAGGGTTAGCTTTTAGATAAGTTTGTCCAAGTTCAAAGAAAAATACATACAGGGTTTCCCCAGTATTATTATTAGTGTAAATGTGACTATTGCTCTCAAACTAATCTGCTACCACATTATCTTCTCATAAACAAATTAATTCTCTGCAGAAACTCACTTGTTCCACTTCCCTGCAGTTACAGGAAACAAAATACATAAAAATACAACAGAAGGCAGCTCACGAGAGATGTGATGCACTAGTATAGTACTAAAACAATTAGTCAATTAATAAATTAGTCAATGTACTGAAAATGTATTATTTTATATGATTGTAAACTGAATTTGGTTTTGGACTGTTGGTCGGACAAAAGTAGTAATATGAAGACGTCACATTGGGCTATGGGAAACTGAGATGAGCATTTTCCATTATTCTTTTAACATCATTAAGTCTAAAAGATATCTCTTTTTTTGTTTTCAAAAGACAGATTATTGATAATACCAATAATTGTTAGTTTCAGCCATTTAACAATGGTCCTTATACCACTTCTTTTGGAAGGACATAAGCTAAATACAATAGTTACATCGGTTATGATGTCAAATATAGAGTGAGTGCGCCATTCATTTTGAAACTGACCTGCAGTTCTGAAAAGGCACAGAGGTGGTCATTAAATTAAAAATACTGTTAAATCAACCTGTCATTAGAGTTCAGTGGTGACCAGAGCAATAAACAGTAACCTTGACCACAGCATGTGCCGTTTGTGTTCACAGGCACGTGTCTGTGTCACAGTCTATAGTCTGTGTCCTTAACACTTATGCCAGTGTGATAGTGAGGTCGGTATTTGAAATTCAAACCGCCTGAGAGTGTCTAACATACATTATGTATGCTGTATGTATGCATTACCCCAGATGGTAGGGATCTTCTGTTTGTTACTTAGGAAATGCTAGTAAGCATTCACTATTGCTCATCTCGACTTACCTCCATACTAGAAAACAGACTTCCAGGTTCTACATCAACCCCAAGCGTGCAGACTCACCTAGCAGTCAAACTGGATATGGGCTAGACGTTTAAGCTTACAGTTGTAATGACTATTTTGGCAGAAAACTGCAACTCATTTCAAAACACTGAACAGAAGACAAGAAAACCTCACAGGGTGATGCGATACATCTACTGCAAGCTGTTATTCGTTGCTTTCAAAATGAGACTAAATCTGGATAGATCCACTCTGGATATTTTGTATTACACTATACTAAGTGGCACGATGAAAGAAGATTAGAAAAGTACTCTAACTGTAAAACACAATCTCACAATTTCTATCTAGCACAGCTTTAATTTCAAAAACTACCTCTATTCCTCCCTTGGAAGTTTGACCACACAGAGACGTGATGTCATTAGGCGGCATTTTTTGGAACTGAGCCAATAACACTGAATCAGTTACAGACCTTGTGAGCTCAAAGAATATTTGTTTGCCATATTTAGTCCCAATTATTTTTTAATGCCAGCTGTGAATCAGAACAACTCCGCTGTTCAGCTAGAGGAGAGACTTGTTTTAAATTCACAAATTAAAACCGAGTTGTGCAACACAACGGAAATAACATCTATGACGTCTAGATTAGGGCATTTTTTCGTCATTTTTTGAATATTCTAACGTTCAGGATCTTGTGAACAGAATATTTAAATCATTCAAAAGACTTTCCTGTGAGATAAATCCCAATGTTTGCCGTTGACTCAAATAGAAAAAGTAAAAATTCCAGCATTAGTAACCAAATAAACATTCCAGTAAATAAAAATCAATGTCTTTCTTACAAAAAGCGTGAAGAAGGGAATTTAAACCCAAATCAAGTTTAAAGGCCCTCTGGCAAGCAAGAAAAAAACACTAAGTTACAATTTTTTTTATGCCTACCAAGGAAAACATTAGCCTGGCTCTGCCCTCCTACATACTTCTGCTCAATTTTCATTTTCCTTCAGTACTACGTCTGGGTTTGTGGTATATTCGCGGGTTGTCTCTGGCCAAATTTTTACCGGTCCAATCAGCGAACAGAGGGAGTGGCTGAGAACGATGACGTTGAGGTCGTGCGCTAGTTTGAGTTGTAGTTCCGTAATGGCGGCGGACAAAGATGCGAGTGAAGCCATTCGGTCTGTTGTGGCAACGCTGCCGAATATCCAGAAGTTAAAGCCTGAGCAAGAACAATCTTTGCTGAGTTTTATTGGTGGCCGTGATGTTGTGGCCCTCCTTACCACGGGGTTCGGGAAAAGTTAGATTTTCCAGCTCGCTCCGTTAGTGGTGAAGGAGTTGGCTAAGGTGAACACTAGCGATGCTAAGCCGACATCACGACCAAACGTTAGCGATTGGTTATGGCAGATCCAGAGTGGCTCTGGGCAGATCCAATAGTTTTAAACTTCTACAGAGTACCCGCCTTCAAGAAAGTTAACACTTGTCAATGGAGAGTGGCCAGACTCTCTGTACAAATGAAATGTACCAGAATCTGGTAGGACCAGGCTAGCAAAACATTATGCAGTCTGAAAAAAAACGCCCAGCAACAAATCACATCTTTATGAAGGTTTTAACGTTCAGTTGTTGTTGAAAACATTTCAGAGAGGTGCCGACTCTCCGTTATGGTCCTTTCAGAAGTTGTACTCTTACTGAGAGGGGTTTCAAAAATTGTGTCCACCCCATTTATGTCAATGAGAGTAGACTAAATAGTAGAAACATCTCTCATCATAATACAATATAATTCAACAGCAATTCCTTCTCGATCATTAAGTTGAAATAACACCTCTCTGAAACAGCTTCAACAAAACTGAACATTATAACCCTTATGACGGCAGGGGTTTAAAGCAGATCTGTTGTTTTAGAGTGCTTTAGTTTTAGCTAGATGTAGCTACTAAAATAACTTGAGTGCAGCTCTATACAGACTTGGCTGTTAATCCCTCTAAGGCTGTAACGGATCCTTAAATTTGAAATACATCATGCACTTCTAGGGTTTAAGTGTCAAAGCTAATTTAAAACTCTAATCTCTGTACATTTAAAAATGTTAGCATGAAGCTATACATGGTTTAAAAGCATAGTGGCAGTATTTAACACCAGAGGTCCACAAATCAACGGTTACTAAGATGAAAAAAATAAGTTGTTCCTGTTTCTTTGTAACTTTGTTGCTGTTATGTTTGTGTCATGAGCACATGACTGAAAGTGTGTGGGTTCACAGTATGCCGGTGGTTGATGCTTGTAAGACTGGGGATAGGGGAAGGGGAGTAGGGGGTGGGTGAAGGGGGTCTGTAGGGGCATATAGCACCTTGTCATAACACTTTCATCAACTTGACTTCTTCTCTGCCTCTTCAGTGCTACATACCTGTCCATAGTTGTCTATCCCAGTCACTAATCTATTGAGATTGAGTAAATCAAAAGCGGTCCTCAAGGACTGGCCAATAGATGTGAGTCCAGCTGCTTGGAGGTTCCTCAGCTCTGTCATGAATATGGCATGGCTCTCTTTCCATCCAGCCTTTAAAAAACAAAACAAAAAATGTTGGTTAATAACATGCACAAAGGTATATAACTACACCACTGTTGTGAGCACCAGACAACTTCTGCAGAAGTCAATGGTTAACTTTATTTTACTATGATTCTGAACTGATAAACATAAATATATAGGTCGCTTCCCCTCTATTTGCCCAAGCCAATAATTTGACAGCACTGCAGTTAAGATCCGTGTCCACCAGGCTACTGCGACCGGTCTACGATCATAAATTACAAAGTGGCCATGTGTGCCGGGACTAAAGTGGCAATTTGGTCTAAACAAGTAAAGTAAGCTAGTCTGTCACCCCCCCCCCCCTCTCATCCTCCTCCTCCTCCTCCCTGTCCCCCCAGATATCAGCTCGCTGTATAAATAACACCCAGAGTTCCTTGCTGCTCACATTGAAACAAAATGTCGGCCATGTTTTAAAAGGGGTATGAAAGCTCCTCCTGAAGATTTTCTCTACACAATTGATGTAGTGATCACAACGTGGTGGAGCGATGGAGGGACAGTCAATCTGCGCAATGTAAAGCTGGACATGACCCGAAAACAAACTCTACCTTTATCCCGAACGGAACGTCTTCAAAATTTACCAACATATACCGGTCCCCTCGGCTCGCCGGATCTCTCCCTCTGAGCTGTGGAAATAGTAGAGAATTATTTACGGTTACCGAGAGATCGGGTTTGACAGGCGAGCTTGCAACAGTACAATCCCGCTCGGGATCTCCCAATATTCATGTGTCCCGTGGTTACAGTACCTTCATAAAAGTCTCAACAGCGCCTTTTGCTATGTCCAGATAGGTAGTGCCCAGATGGGTGCGCTGGTTCATTGAAGCGGACGTGTCTATCAGAAAAAGTAAAACGGGCATTGTGATGGTAATGACACGTTCTGCATGGACTTGATGTCAGTACAACCGGCCAAAACGCAAAAAGATCTTTTGTTCTCCTGCCGCCTGTATCACCTCTCAGCTAGCTAGCTAGCTGGCTAACTCTGTCTCACACATTCTTTCAAAAAAGTGTAAGAATAGTGAGTGTAGAAGCCCTTTTCGGGCAAACTAAACTAACAACCTCAGACCCTAGGGGCAGGTTATTGATTCACGAGGGATTTTGATAATTTTTACAATATTTTGCAAATATTCCTAAGTTTCATAGTAACAAAGTTCCCCCTCATAGTGTGTCCCTGCTTCTCCCTACACTGAATGCGCTGTGCGTTGTCCACTGGTTTTAACCAAAGCTCCGCGGTAGACCCCGCCTACCAAGCGGTCCATCATCGTCACGTGTGAAAAATCTCACTCCTCATTGGCTGTCAGAAGCCACCCATTACCATATCCAAATAAGGCCAAAGCTGAGCCTCTCATGCGCATGCTTGCTTGTCTGAGAGGCAGGAATGCAAGGAAAATATCCTGTACATGCATTATGTGTTAAAGGACACAACATATGTGGCGACGCACTCTTTTCCGGAGCATTGCCGTATTGTTTAAGCACATTATTCAAGAATGAGCCAGTGTGTGCCCTGAGAGCTGAATACATAATCAACATTTACTTCATTTTATGTGCACGGGCGTGGGCTAATGTGAAAGACAACCCCTAGAGAGAGAACAGAAGAAAGACTATATATATATATATATATATATATATATATATATATATATATATATATATATATATATATATATATATATATATATATGGTAAACAGAAAGTACTCGCTGACACTATGGCACTTTGGTCTTCATGTGATGACCAAATAAAGACAGCCCTTTCTGCGAAACGATGTGAAGAAAATGAGGTTTAGCTGAATAGTCGCTGCAAGGGATTGACATGCGCGCGCACGTACTCACACACCCTGCAGCTCTAAATGTGCAACAACCTACATATTCGCTAAAAATAAGAAATTAAAACTGTATAGTTCTGAAAATAGATTAAATGCCCCATCAGTTTTGGCTTTATACATGCAGTTTTGTCATATAATGTCTCAACTACTGTAACACACACTTAAGAATGATTTCAAGTGATCCTCTACAGGCTGCACATCATCCTGGCTGATTATAGGTTCCAATCTTAATGCCACATGTCACTCAGCCAGACGTGCGCGATTGTGCAATACTATTTAGGCCTATATAATTAGCTCCTTGGAAAATAATATCATCACTTCCGCAAAAATAAGCGGAAACCAACCGGTGGTTGGCGATAGCAAAGAGGAGGAAGGTCTGCCCTGTTTGACAGAGTTTATTGGAGCAACACACACACACACACACACACACACACACACACACACACACACACACACACGCACGCACACACACTTTTCCGGCGTGTCACTAACATGTCTTTCAGAATAAAATTATTTACCGTATGTGGCTGGTGTAATGTGATCTAGAGGGCAAAATTGTACACCTGTTGTTTATTTATTGCCAGTGTGAACCAAGTGATTATATGGTATAGGCCTACATAGAAGTGAAAAGTAAAGTAACCAAGTAACACACTTTTACTCAAGTATTTTATTTAAGTTAAGTAGGCTACAGGTATAGCCTATATTTGAAGAATTCGGCTACCCAACAGCATTAAAAGTAGTAATTGCTCCACCACAACCAGCTACAACATTAAAATAATGCTTACATGTTAATGCTTTAATAGGCCTGATGTAAATCTAGTAATATAAACAGTAACAAAACCCTCTGAAACTGGTCATTCTGTAATGATACAGAAAGTAATTTCTTGCTTATGCTTCTGTATCAGTAGATTTGTAAGTTTGAAATTTAAATTTGAATGCAGGGCTTTTGCTTGTTATTGAGTATTTTTTACATTGTGGCCTTTATTTTTGACTTCTTCATTAGAGTAAAAATAGGCTACATCACAACTATGAGCTATCCTCAATCATTTGTTCTCCGTTATCGACGTCTTTGTTTTTATATTTCAAAACAATATAAGTTTGTTTACAATTTGCACTTGTTTTCAATGATATGATGAGGTACGTGTTTCAAATAGGCTATACAAATGCAACATTTGTTTCACTCTAAAAAATATATTTATTACTACGATCTAGGCTAGCCTTCTATTGTTACTCCAAAGAATTTGAGCCCCGAACATCCAAAGAGCTCAAATTCGTAGTTTTTCAACCAGCATACCTACCGTACTAGTTTTAGACCTTTATTCTGAAGTCCAGACAAAATGTGACCAGAAATAACTTTCGTCGTGTTTCACAACTCTTTGTAAACGCCTAAGGAGGTACTAAGTGTTTTCATATAATGTGTCACATTGTTGTGTTTGCTGATGTTAACACACAACACCTAAATAGATTATGTATATCTGTATGTTTTATAATAGGCCTAATAGCTTGGATTAAAAACGTTACTAAAACATACATGATTGTCTGTGAGGGTTTTACTATGAAAGTCATAACCGGAAGTGGGATGTTTTGTTGTCACGGAGACTTGATTACTGTGTTGTCCATGGTGTTGGCCCCGGTTGGCCCCGTTCTCTTAATACATCCATGGCTTTTGAGCACTCTCATTGTAATGTACGGGGCTTCCCGCCGAATACTGTATCCAGTTAGTGACAACATCCATGGTTGGTCCCCGTCAGTGAAATGTGTAAAGCTACACCAGAATAATGTAAAAGAGACTTAACGTTATTTGCCTTCAACATAAAAGCAGGCTGACATGAATCAGAATCTGATGTTTTTTTTTTTATTTCTTTATTTGATCAGGGACAATGCACAAAAAAAACATTAGTCTAAAAAAGAAGAGATGTCATGTGCCAGGTTATAGCAAAAAATGCTAATTTCCACCCGCAGTCCCTGGACAGGTTGATGTTAGGAGGCAAGTTTACACTTGCAAGGAATTTGCCCTGGTGTAGCCTAGTAGGTAGGCTGCATACAGAAAACAATAAACATATTAAAAAGGGAACAAACAATAAAGCAAAGTGTTGTATGTCGTATAATTGATATAGGCCTACACGTTGGGAACTAGCCTACAGTTTATCAGTCATTGCTGATATTAGCTGTAAATCCACCGTCAACACCTAAAATAGTAAGTGTATTCACAAAACATGTGAAAGAAGCTTTTCTTTCTGTCGAAAAAGCCATCTTTTTAATTTTTCAACTCCTTAAAAAAAGTTGTCTACTCTATATTTGTAATAGCCTACACCACACATGTTAATAAAGTCATTAACAACAGTGTCACATGTTTCCCAGTCAGTCGTCTGCAATTCTAAATGTTTAAAAAAAAATCGCATCAAGTCTGCAGTTGTAGAAATGTTGATACGTTTTTTGGTTGATAATATACAGCCCTTTTCCAGAAAGCAAGTGGTCCATTTGGTTCCGGAGTAAAGAGCTGTCTTAAAAGACGAAGCAAGAGAGAAGGATTTTCCACAACCTGGTAACCTGAAAGTTTTTGTTGTTTTTGGAACTTTATCCTCATGGGGAAAGTCAGGATATCTCATCAACTCATTAATCAATTGTCCCCTGACCACGTTTTTGTAACGTCTCTTGTGCTTGTGAATCCCCCAACTTTAAAGTAGGAAGTGCCAAAATAAAAAACCCATATCACTGTAGTATATGAACCCTTTATAATAATGGTGTCTTATCAGAAACTGGTATGATCGTTTTATTAATGATGACATTATTTCTTTAAGATAGATTAAGAAGATTTCAAATGTTATTGCTGAAATCTGCACAGATTTTGCCTTCCTAATGCTATTTTATGCAGGTGTTTTTTGATCAGCTGTGTTAGACTATTTTTAATCTTTTATCTGGTGTTTTTTTTCTGTAAAGCACTTTGTAACCTAAGCAAAGTGCCATATAAATATAGTTTATTGTTCTTATTTTTTGTATTACCACAAAACCTCATTTTGTATGCCTAAAGATACACTTGACTAGTCTGAAGCTTTTATTTTGAAAATACAACAAAATAAAGCAAAGAAAATTGACAGGAAGTCTTATTTTGATATTACGTTTTACAGGAAATGCTTGGTGTCTGGTGTGGTGTCAGCTGACTGGCAGCATCTCTGGCAGCCGTCACAACACTGTGCTACTTGTTGACAGTTAGCTAGCAGCTACTAGCCAAGGCTTTGCAGTCGGACCGGGGGGGGGGTGGGTTATGTTTCGCGGAGCCAGAACCGTAGACGGAGGTTAGGGCACCACCAACTCATGGCGGCCGAAATTCAACCCCAACCGCAGGCTCGGAAGCCATGTCTACTCAGCAAAATCGAGGCTTTCCAAGACGTTGTGAGCACAGCGGTCATCATTCCCAAGGAAGACGGCGTTATTAGCGTGTCCGAAGACAGGTACGTTATGCTTTGAGCTGGGCGGCGGCTAGACCACACATCCCAATTTATAACCATCACTGGCTCCCCCCCCCCCTCCAACAATGTCTCCGCTCATGTCGGTCATTGATTGAACTCCCCCTGGCTTAATAATTTCATATAGAAACAGTCCAACTGTTTACGAAGAAAACATCCCCTAACGTTTCTATAAAAGTGTTAGCTGAGCGCATTTCATGCTAGTTAACCACAGTAACGGTATGCTCTTTGATTTTTTAATTTTTGTATTTACCATTATCCAAGTGACTTAACGTCAATAAAACATAAACTATCTGATTTAACTGTTGGCTATGATCATTTTTAATAACGGCTAACCGTAGCTTGCTAGCTACCAAAAATGAACCCATTCAGAAAAAACATAAGCTTCCTCTGAGCAGTTTGGGCTATATTGACATGTTATGGCACTAAAAGCTAGTAAAACATGGTTTTACCGTACAGAGCTTCTCAACCTTGGGGTTGGGGCCCTTAAAGAGGTCACTATAGTTGAAACAAGAGCACTTTCATTTCTCCCCTCACTCTCCCAGTTTTACACTTGCCTGGGGCTGTATGTGTTGTGGGTTGTGTATTGTGTGTTATGTGAGTGTGTGTCCAGTGTATTGACATCTGCAAGTGCTTGAGGGTAGGTGTGATCCTTTACATGTTCAAAGGTTGTATTCCCTGTAAAGCCTGTGCAATCACAGTTACCTCTTACATCTAAGTTGTCTTTAATTACTTATATTTACTCATTTAGGAACAGAATCAGGTTTGTTGCCAGATAGGTTTTCACATAGAAGGACTTTGCCTTGGTATTTTGATGCAGTCACAACCAGTGTTGGGCAAGTTACTTCCAAAATGTAATACATTATTGATTACTAGTTACTGTCATTTGAGAGTAATTAGTTATATTACTGTCTCAGAATTGTAATGCTTTACAGTACTTGTGCGTTACTTTTGAGTTACTTTCACCAAAATAAAAGCAGAAGTATGACTTTGGGAGCTTGTGAATTTCACCACGGGATCAACAAAGTCTCTTCTTTATCCACTATATACATAATAATTTATTCATATTATTTTGTATTATTAATCTGAATCTGCAAAGTAACTAAAGCTATAAAATAAATAGTTAAGTAAAACGTACAATAGCTGAATTGTGGTGGACTAGAAGTAGCCTAATAAGTAGGAGAAAATGAAAATACTCAATTAAAAGCACCTTACAATTGAATCGAAGTAGCCTACGGTATAGTTACTTTCCACCACTGATAAAATGTAATGATATTACGTGTAGCAAGACTAAACATTAATTCCTGACATGTTCTTATCTGTCAGTTGCTCGGTCACATTGCTGTCGGCACTGACAGGACACAGATGTCCCTATATCGTCTCTGGTTCTGGCTCTGACCACGGGAACAGTGACGGGACAGCTCGCTTCAACGCAGCGTAAACAACTCCTGAAAATAATGTCCATGTCGCAAATATATCCGTCTCTGCAGTCATTTCAACCACCGAATACAGCAACAGGAAATAACACTCGCTGACTTTTCTTTTCTGTGCCGAAATGTTTTGCGGTGTTGGTGAATTCTTAAAAAAATAAAACACCACTAAATGTCGGGTTAAAATGCGTTGTAACTCGCGTTACTGAGATTGTAACAGGTATAATATTACCAACATTTTATTAGTAATGCGTTATATTACTGCGTTACAGCAAAAAGGAATACATTAGTGTAATTGCGTTACTTTTGTAACGCGTTACTCCCATCACTGGTCACAACAGTCACAATAAACATAGTACATAAACATAGAAGAAACTATGCAATTTAAGATATGTTAAATATATCATCAGTACATTTCCTGGAACATTTCAGTATCCACTCGTAATAAAACAATTTTTATGGGAAAATATGTCTTAAATATGAACTAACCATATGGTATTACCTAGCGACTTACAAGCTGGGAAAAGAAGGCTGTAAAGCTTAGGGTGTCCAAACTGTTCATGCCAGAGGCCACATGGAGAACAAAGTGTAGTCCTGCCCCATGAGCCTTTTTTTAAGAGACTATTTTAATGATTGAGTTTAAACTTGAATCTGTACTAAGATGATCTTATCACTATTAGATTTCACTTGGTGCTGCTGGTGGCAACTTTGGAGAGTATCATCACATTGGATTTTACTAAGCTTTAACTGCACGTTCTCCTGTATTCCTTTAGCAGAGAAAGCTTATAAAAGCTGGTTAAATATTTCCCCATTTTCACAGAAATGTTGGCGTTTGGGATCCTTGAGATCATTTTCCCGCAGGCGTTGGGAAGTGTACCGCATTGCCATCGCTGATCTGCTTGCCAAAAAGTCAAAGCTTCATAACAAATTATTTCATGTGTACATACACTTGCAACACAAGCCCACCTTTTTTTCTTGCAAGCTTTTGTTCAATGTGTTCAGGTGACCAGTGAGAGCAACTAAAAAAGTGAGGTTTGCCAACCACTCAGGGTTGCTAGTTTCAACCAAAAAATGGTCAACTTCAAATCTCAGCGAATTGAACCGCTCCTGAACTGTCCCACGACTAAGCCAGTGTACATGATAGATTATGAGTTCCGTTTTATAATGTTTGCTGTCTTGCCTTGTTACACACAGCACAAAGTGACTGAGAATGCAACACTTTAAGAGTTTAGCATTACAGCTCAGATGCAATGAGGGCTCTTGGTAATGCAGATGCTAAAACATTATGGTTTTACCCCACAGGACAATTCGGGTATGGCTAAAGAGAGACAGTGGCCAGTACTGGCCCAGTGTCTACCACACTATGTCAAGTAAGTATTTTTGCTCACTTTTTTTTCACCCACAGTATATGTTTATATGTAAATTGTACCTGTGTTATAATGTTTGATTTATGGCCTTTTGTTTTAAGGCAATATCTTAAACAAAGGCATGACTGTGTTTGAATAAGATGAATGATTGTTGTGTGTAATCCAATAAGTCACGAGTATGTAACTTCAGTAAGTAACTTTATTCAGATAACATGTACTTCTTTAAACAGGCCTGTTGTTCATTCCTGTTTTGTTCACTCTTCCTCTGTGTTTGCTTTCATTCTGTGTGAGTGTCTCTCCTCGTCACAGCGAACATAATGACTTACACAGACTCCACTGTGCGGTCCACAACGCAGAGTTAACATGCTCCTGAAATTGGATTCAGCATCTGAGCTCCTGTAGGATAATTCACTACAGGACTCTCTTCTCTCCTCTCTTCAGTACTGCAGTGCTGCATGTCTGTGACACTGTTTGTCCTCGTTTCCCTCCAGTTGTGCAACTGAAGGAAATTCCATGCTGCCATCAGCAATATCTGTAGCTTACAACAGCAATGCCAGAGGCTGCATATATTAGACATTATAAAAACTGAAATTGCACACAGTAATCACAACTTTCAGGATCTACGGATATAGCAATTACATTTTGTCCTTCAGTTTTTTATAGGGAGAAAATCTTGACAGAAATTACTTAAATATGTATATTATATAGGTAGAATGAATTAATTCTCTGAGTTTTTTCATACATAAAGGCATCTTTGAATTGCTTCGTCACACGTTTTTCATGTTTGTTGTGCTCTGTGAAAACTTCAGATGAAGTCAAATTGCAGGGACTTTGGTCCTACGTTTTTTTGAGTCTCCCAAACCTCAGCTATCACATTCAGGAAATTGCAACAACACACCGTCATCCAAAGTGGTTAAATGGTCTAAATTATGTACAGGATATTGATTTTGGGTCTATTTTCACCACATGAAATCAGACAAACAAGTTTTCGACAGAAATTAAGTTCTTTAGAGAGTCTGTCTTACACCAAACCTTCCAAAAACAGTAACATTATTCAATATTCCAAGAAAAAAGGGTGCATGCATACATACAGGCAGAATGTTCACTATTATTCTTGTGATTCTTTGTGTCTCCAGCATCATGCTCCTGTATGTCCTTTAACCCAGAGACAAGGAGGCTGTCCTTGGGGATGGATACTGGAAGTATCTGTGTAAGACAAACCACCAAGCCTGCTTCACCTACAAACACAACCCTTTGGGCTTTCTTTCTTTTCCTTACTCAACTGAAGACTGTTTGGCTTCCTTGCTGTTTCACTAGTAGTTTGGTTGTATGACACAGTACAGGCCAGTCTATTCTAAGATGCAGCATTTTTTTTACGGTCCAGTTTTTGTTTTGTTGTTTGAGATTTTCATAGATGGAGGGAGTCGTTTGTTTTGGAACAAGTTGGCCGAACACAATGTCAGACAGTGACATAACAGAACATTTTCTAGGAATTTTTATCTCAAACAACCAACAATTGTTTATTATTTTGTGTTGGCCTCAGAGGAAATCACAACGTCAGACCAAGAGCGTCTTTTCACTCTCCTATGCACAGGGTTATTTATTTTACCTAGGACATTTGCATTTACTTTTTTAGATAGGTGGAAAGTATTTATCTGACTGCAAAAGGAAGGCCTATGCTTCAAATATAATCACATTTTTAGTGAAAATCTTAAACTTTTTCAAATGTGTTTGTAATGTTCAAGTACATACATACTGAAATATAAACCCAGTAACATAATTTGTTTGCCATTTATAGATTTATTTGGAAACCTTAGTCATTGACCTTAGTCACTGTAAAACATTGATGTCCACTTCCTGTCTTTTAGGACTTCATCCTGTCAGAAGACTACAATAAGATGACCCCAGCAAGCACCTACCAGGGTGAGACAGGAAGTGGTGTGTGTGGGTGTGGGTGTGGGTGTGTGGGTGTGTCACTCATGTCTGGAAGAGAACCAAAAGATACCACTCCTGAAACAGTGGTAAAATATCTTAAAATTAAATTTTCCAAATATGTAAAGCTTAGTCTAATCAATTTGTTTCAAGTATCAAGTTGTTAATATCGTGGCAGTTATTGGCTTGAAAGTACTAGATAAAGCACATATGTACACAATTTGAAAATGTCTGACTTTGGTTACTTTCAGTGGTAGTACCAAAAAAGAGACTGTGACAAATTGGGATTATCTCATAGAATAATTTAAAAGATAAAAATCTACTTATAGCCCCTATAAGTTGCCCCATTCAAACAAATAATAACCTCTCTTTTGCCCCATTTTTAAAGGGAAAATAAAAAACCTGGAATTATATAATTTTCTTTATTCTTGGACACAAAAAGTCTTTAAAAGACCAATATCTAACTGTCTGATACCTGCAGACACCTAGTTATGTAGTAATGTGCATCCATTTGTGTCGTACCTTCATGTGTAACATCAAGTGTATCTTTAAAATATGTAACTGACCTGCTCCTTGGCCCTCATTACTCCCTTATTGCTTTGAAATCATTTAATTTCTAGAAGCTGTCCCCCTGCTAAAATTCCACTATTCTCTAAAATCCCTGGACCAAATTTTTTATCACAATGTATGTATTGCTAGGCAGTTTCAGGACAATTCAATGCTAATATAGTCTACTCTGCTCTCTGTACTGAATGCTTTGAAAAACCCTGCAGCCTGAGGAATGTTTATTCTCTAGCTGTTTTCATAATTCATTTCTTTCTTTTGAGTATAACTCACTCAGAAATAACTGGACCAGAGCACAACTGGTCGATCTCTACACGTCTCCCCTACAGCCTTAACTACATTAGATGTGTTTTATTGTATGAATGCACATACAAGCCTTGGAAAAATTGATTTTTAGAGGAATGCAGAGTAATATTTATAGTTGACATTTCATGGTATGTAATTCTCTGATCTTATGTAAAGATGTGTATCATACGTCATTGTGTCACATGTGACTGTGTACTGTGAAACTTTAGATATCTCTACACCAGTTCCAAGCAACTTTCTCTGCATTTGTTTTCAGATCGTTCCTAAAAGAAGCCGGTGGTGCTGGACTATTATTCTTTACTATTGCACCCTCTTGCTGTTTCCATAATAGGGTGTAAAAAGTGCATCTCTGTGCAATTTAAGCACACTGTTGATTATACACTGTTTTGAAATTGTTGACGCCACCGGCCACCCTATCCAATATTTCTGGGTATGCCCCTGCAATGTGATTTATGTAATTGGGATAATAATCGTATATGTTTTATTTATGTATGTTTTTGTGTTCCTGCAGCCCATCAGGGCAGAGTGACCGTGGTCCTGTTTGTGTTGGAGATGGAGTGGCTTCTGAGCACCGGTCAGGACAAAAATTTCAACTGGCACTGCTCAGAAAGCGGCCAGCAGCTGGGGACGTATCGCACCGCCGCCTGTGTTTCAGGACTACAGTATCCTTGTAATGCCCTTTCTGCCCCTCCTGGTTTGTTTGTTTACTTGATTTGTCTGCTACTTTGCCCTTAGAGTGCGCTCAATGAACTTGACAGCCAAGCTTCCTGCTAAGTGGAGTGGACGTAACCAAGTGGAAAGTGACGAGCCGTCTTTGGTGCTCTACGCTGGGAAAAATCTCTGGCTTTTTGTTATGACAACACAGTCTATTTTAAGGCCACATAAACATAAGACAGGGCAATTGAGACTAGCTTCAAGTTAGTTCGTTCTAATGGGAAGGTCTAGCAACAGGCATCAGTCATGCTGTTGTCAAGGAAACGATCTGAGTAGGTTTCAGTAATGGCCAGATGAAAGGCTGTTGAGTGCTCAGCAGCGAGGCTGATCCATACCAATGAGCCTGCTGTGAGGTCATCAGACTGCTGGTATGATGCTAGCCTCTACATGCTAACATGCTAGAAAATGTATGGCATGTTGAGTAGCTATGGTGTTTTAGACCTCTACTTTAAGGTTGTTTTAGAAGCCCTTTGGTGACTGTAATTTAAGTGCTGCTGGTCAAACAGTCATAGCGGAGCCTAGAGCCATTGCAGGCGGGGCGCACTCGACCTGGGGATAAATGGCATAACTACAGCAAGTTTGAATGAATCTCATTTCAACAGATGCTGAAAGCATCAAAATAACATGTAACGTATAAGATAGAAGACATATTTAGACGAGTGATGCTCATAAAGCAAACGGGTTAAGAAAATATGAAGAAGCCTATCATGCTCTCTGGTATTTGGAGATGTTTTTGTGTCTAAATTCTAAATGCAGCTTGAGGAAAGTTTTAACTTGTTTTAACATTTCCTATGTGCACAGCAGTTAAAAGGTAAAACCGGCAGCTCTTGCTGCATGTCCTTAATGATGTTATTTTAATGAAATGTTCAAAAAGTTTGACTTAATTTGCTCTTTTGTTTCTCAATTTTCCAAATATTGTTAAAGGTTGATTTGTTAGGGGAACCACTGATCTAGATCTTTAGATGTCTTTTCGCTTGTAAATCGCCTGTGCTCACTAGTAATGACACAGAATATCTCAGGTTTCCAGAGAGGGAAAGTAAATTGAAAGTTCCAGTAATTAGATTGCTATTATTTTTTGTTGTTTTTAAGGCAGAAGGATTTAGATTGGATGGAAATCTTGTAGGTTATTCCTTGTGCAGTCATTGTGTTTCCCTTTTTGCGGGCAGTGTTGTATTGATTTTGGTCTGTAGTGACTTAACCAGGTCAGAAGAGGACTGACTAAATGGCCAGTGAAAGAGCTAAGAGTCATCCACTTCGCTGTCGCTGCAAATGGCTTTGATTCAAATCTTACATGTTGTAATTTACACACCGATAAAAGGATTTGGTTCACACACTGTGCAGCTCAGTTTGTTGACATAGCAGTGGGATTTAGCTTTTTTTGGTCTGTGTTTATGGTCCAGTCACAGATAAAGATCTAATTGAATGCATGAATAGTTTTTCAGCAGTACACAGTTTCTTCTTCTTCAACCTTAATTTTATCCCAGGTTTGATGTGGAGACCAGACACGCCTTCGTAGGGGACCAGTCTGGTCAGGTGACCATCCTGAAGCTGGAGCAGGACAGCTGCAGCCTGGTCACCACCTTTAAGGGACACACTGGTACACACACACACACACACACACACACACACACACACACACACACACACTGTACACACTAGTGCTGAAAGAATTAATCAGATAGTCGACTGATTTGCTGATTCTTCCGATCTTTGTAAATTTAATATTTTGGGGTTTTGCACAGATTGATTCATAATGAAAGTCATTTTTTGTTGCAGCACACACATTGATGAAGCTTTGAATTCTTGCAGCCTCTACCCATACTACAGTGCATGAGCTACAACATCGTTGAATAAAACTGTCATCTGTTTTTGCACAACATTTACTCAGATGTTGTCTGTACAGAAGATAAATGTACAGATAAATAAACATGTTAATGAAACAATTGCAGTTTTCTGCAGAAATTTCAATCAGGAATAGCTTTTGTCAAGAGAGAAAAGGAATAAAGGAAGAGGAAAATTAAATCGTTACGTTTTATTTTATATTTAGAGGAACCTCACAAACCACCAAGGTTCATACAGTAGCTGCATTAAGTTCACATGATACTTGATGCTATATATGGTCTCTGTCAACTTGTGTCCTCAGGCAGGTTGCAGATTTATTCAGCCAGTTAAGAAGTGATATTAAGATCCCTGATGGTCCTGAATGATCAATAAAATCGTTTGCGCCTGCCACTGTGGAAACTGCTTCAAAAAAGGAGGCAGTTAAAAAAGTATTAAACAGTGTCTTAAATAGGATTTAAAGTATTTAGATACCAGCTTGGTGATTGGGGTTAAAGAATAAAGAGACATCTGAATTAGTTTTAAGGTGAGTTCAGGGCCATGAGGAACAAAGCTCTTGAATTTTGTGAAAGGATGTTTGTCATATTTAGGTATTCATTGACTGTCATTTGAAATATCAGAAAAGCAGAAACAAGAGACAGCATGCAAACAGTAGTCAGGCATGTTAAAGAGGAACAATTCTTTTTATTTTTTAACTTTTTTTAGCTTAATTTACCTTAACTGAACAGCTTCGGAGTCATTGGAATGGTTATATGACTTTTTTCGAGTTGAATGGTGGTCGTCACGCTCCCCCATAGCGCCGGTGAGCGGAAAAAACACTATTCAACCACCCTTCAACTTTTGGCCGGCGAGCCGTGGCCTCAGTGTCAGGAAGTATCTCGTGATATCAGGTCTCGCGATGTATCAAATTGCTTCACGGCACTGCACACATACAGCCATTCAGGAACCGGCTAGCAAGGTAGCGATGGAGTTTTTCAAACTATCGCAGTGTTGTAGTCGAGTCACCAACTGTCGAGTCCGAGTCGAGTCTCGAGTCCCCAGTGTTCGAGTCCAAGTCGAGTCATCAAGGTTGAGTCTGTGTTGAATTCCAAGACTGCCTACATTTCTCCACTCTGGCACCTTTAAAGAGTTGATACTAATAAAAGAGGGTCTACATTAAACAAAAATATAGTAGTGACTATCGTCATGGCTGAGCCGGCAAAAAAGAAGCAGAAAGCTAGGAAAGCATTGTCGGAGGAACAGAGAAAGAGGAAACAGCAGACTGACCGAGCGAGTGTCAGACATAAGTAAACATAGGAGCTGCCAAATATCTATTCTGAAGCTGTAGGGGGAGCTTTATAGAAAAACCTGCGAGAAAAAAGCGAAATGGCCAAAACTACATAGCGCCCCTTTAACAGTATCAGTCAAATTAGCCTTGAGGCTCACCACATAAAATCAGTTAAAGGTGCTCTAAGTGATGTGACGCGTTTTTCACTGCGTCACTGCAGCAGCATTAGCCAGTAGGCTACTTCCACAATGCACGTTCATGACTCACCCAACTCCTCCTTGTCGGTTATTGGCTGGAACACTGTTTGTTATGGTTCGTTGGGCAGGTTGGTGCAGTTTGTTTTTGTTGGTGTTTGTGGAGCCTGGGCTGTCTACAGAGACCATGTTTTTTTACAGTGGGTTCAGGGGACAGGCAGCTAGCAGATAGCGTGGAGGTGTTTGCTGTATGTGACAAAAAATGTTGTAGCCTAAAAAACGCGTCACATCACTTAGAGCACCTTTAAGGACGTAAACAAAAAAAACTTGTGAGAACCAGTGCATGACAGCCCTAAATTCCTACATTTATCACGTGTGTTGTACTTTGCTCCAGGTAATGTGACGGCGCTGTGCTGGGACCCGGTCCAGAGGGTGCTGTTCTCCGGCAGCTCAGACCACTCCATCATCATGTGGGATATCGGAGGGCGCAAAGGCACCGCCATCGAAATGCAAGGACACCAGTAAGAATCACAAACATCCACTTCTGAATGTGTCTCCTACTGTAGCAGTTATTCATCAGAATGAAACCAAAAACTGATAAGTTGTAATTATTTGCGTTTCTGTTTTTGTATTTTTTTGGTTTGTTTTTTACAGATTGTTATTGTCTATTCTATGGCACTGTGGTACTTAACTATTTTAGTGTGTTGAATGCTTACAGGTTTTCTCAGTCGCTTTGGTGCATTTCTCAGATCACAATTGACACTCTCAAAACTGCTTTTTCAACCTTCACATGATCTAGTCACTTGTGCACAAGATAAATCAAATTGCAATTGCTTTTCTACATGCATGCTCTTGATCATGTACAACTGTCTGCTGTTTTTTACATGATCAATTGCTCATGTCATGTTGCTTATAATATACTGGATGTCTGTTGAATTGTCTTACCCCCCAAAACATATAGGCATAAATTCATTGAATATGTCTTTAAATGCAAAATGGTGGAAGGAATCGACTTACAGGTTTGCAAATGTTAAGAATGATTCGAGAAATGTACCAAAGCGACTGAGAAAAACTGTAATATGAGGCAATATTAAAGTATCTCTTACAGACATGCACCTTGGTTTTTTTTCCTCTCATGTTTTGAATAACCCCCAGAGTATCTTTATGTAAAAGTTGCAAAGACAATCAACAAGCAACATTTCTGTAAAACTTCTAACACAGCATAAGTCTGATTTGAATGCTGTCAGGTTAACAGAAAGGCAACAATGGCACAAAATCAATCCCTTAATAAGTCCGACAGTGCACAAACATAAAATGTCAAGCTGTAATTTGGGACTCTGGTTTAATTCCTAATTACTGGATATTCCTATTATCATGATTCATTCATGCAGGTGGCATGAAGACTTACTGATCTTAAGAATCTAAACAAAAAATGCATTTAATCTCTCCCTGTGCATATTTAACCTTTTATGTTTGCATTCAATTTAGAGTTGAGGTCGATCATCAAAAAATGAACTACGTTGACAATGGATTTATCGTTGAAGTAATTTTTTCAAGCAAAAATGCCAAATATATTTTGGGGTTTGGACTGTTGGTTTGACAAAACAGTGATTTGAAGACATCATCTTGGGCTTCAGGAACTTGTGAGAGCATTTTTCGCAATATTGACATTTTATAGATCAAGTAATTAATCGATTAATTGAAAAAATAAGCCCTAATTCAATTCAAACCGTGTTAAAAGTATTACAGAAATATTACAGGTGCGACTTAGTGAACTGGCCACCGAGACTTTTACATTACAATGAATGAGGTGCTGATTCAGACGTGAAACCAACATTTAAGTTTATATCAGATATACGTAACAAGGTGCATGTCTACAACCGTCAATGTCTGAAGGAGCCCATCTCTCTGGCTGTCTAAAAAAATACTAACCACTTATGTTCATGGTAACATGCCAGGACACAAACCCCTCTGCTCTATACTTTACAGTGACAAGGTTCAGGGCTTGTGCTACGCCTCACACACTCGTCAGCTCATCTCCTGCAGCTCAGATGGAGGCATCGTCATCTGGAACATGGATGTTACACGACAAGAGGTGAGAGAGAGAAGAGGAGGCAGCACACTGATGGAGTGTGACATCCACACAAACACACATTCACACTTAATCTGTGAACTGTGACACTGGAGAAATGTGTCATGTGTGCGCTGTGTTTTCATGCCTGTTTGCACATGTGCACATACTGTACTGTTATACAGATCAGTGTGTTAGATAAAATGCAAATGTGTTTGCTCTCCCTCCTACTCTAGATTAAAATTATTTTAGGAGATCCATGAAAAATCACCAGATTAGCAGAATATTCTTTGATTTTCTCTCTTACAAACAAACAGTCTAGCTTCAGCCTTACATCCTCTCCTCTCCCTCTGTGCTCTGCTGTTCTCCACACAGTAAGGCCTTATTGCTTCTTTATTCTTCTTTTATTAACAAAGAGTCACTCAGTGTCATTCTGTTGTGCCTCAGTCTCTGTTGTTTGGCCCAAATTGGCAGGAGACACAGAAGTACTAGGAGGATTAATAATCTCTTGTTTATCAAGAAATTGTTCTATCACGGAACTTTCCCAATAACTACAATTTTAGATTTCATACTCCTGTTTTTGTAGGAATTACACGAATAAGATTCATTGTATAAATAAGACCGCAAAACTCGGCTAGCCACATCCTGACTCCTTCAAACTAAACACATGATGCACATGGGATTAATATTGACATTTCCATCTCCCGCTCAAAAAAGGCAAATAAGAATATCTCTCAAAATGTTAAAGTATTCCTTTCATCACTCTTTTTTTCCAAAAAAGTCAGTTAAAATTCTGACTTCTGTGCCATACTATAGTTTGTTTTCTTTCTTTTTTTAAATGTTCTTTTTTCACTTGTCTTGAATTTTTTTTAAATAATTTCTTTTTTTCACTTTTTAAGTTGTGCTTTATATATATTTTTCTTTATATTGGAAGTCTGAATTTGATGCAGTACTTCATTTTAAAACTGTTTAAACAGACCCCAGAGTGGTTGGACAGTGACTCCTGTCAGAAGTGTGAGCAGCCTTTCTTCTGGAACTTCAAACAGATGTGGGACAGCAAGAAGATCGGCCTGCGACAGGTACTGTACAAACCCATTCCTAATGTTCTTGTATTCCTTTCACTATATTAAAGGTTCCATAATTATAAATCATCAGACACAAAAACTAACTAGCTCCACCAAACCCTGAATTTATCCCAAACAACGTTCCAGTAAAAAAACATACACAACTCTTCCAACAATAATGGTCAGCAGACGTCATGTGACTGTTATATTGTCTCAATCTCAGGAACAGCTTTATGTTGTGGTTACTCATTTCCTGTGTGTGTGTTTGTGTGTGTGTGTGTGTGTGTGTGTGTGTGTGTGTGTGTGGGATCCAGAGTTCATGGATACAGTATAATATAATTAAAAAAAATTGCTTGCACAGTGAACTTCCGGGACATTCTGTAGCAAGAACCAAACACAACACACTTGGTGTTTCTGGAGATGAAGTCTGTGTTTCGCTTTCAAATCTTGAGAACACACAAAAAGCTAAATAAAACTGAGAATTTGACCAATAAAGCAGCACTGTAAGCAGTACACAACCGTGCACAGTAGATTGTAATACTTTATACATACAATACAATACGTTGAGACCATCGTTCTATTGCTAAATCAGTTGAAAATATGGAAACACATGGAAACAGCCATGAAGTAAACAACAATATCATAAGGTCACTCACACATGTTTAAACCAGTGTTGGTGTGGGGCCACTTGACTTGACAAAATCTAAAATGTCTGTGACTTTACACAGACTTTTGGTTTTGACTTGGAATGAGTTGATAGCCCAAAAATAAAAAATAAAAAAATGTCAAAAGTGTGCAGTAACTCTTGTCTTTCTTGACAACCAAAGAAAAGGTGTGTTTATTGGATCACACCAGCAGATGATCACATTCAAATGTAAACACTGCACTGAGGTCAACAAAAAAAACAAAACAGGTGGCAACATGCAAAACATTCTGCTCAGAAATTACAAATGACTTTAATTTTGTCTGGACTAACACACCTGATGGTACTTGTTGATGGTGTTTGTTATGAAGGGATAAATATACATTTGTATGTCTGTAGATGTATTGTACTGTTACTGCTTTACATTTAAAAATTGCATTACATTTGGTGAAGAGTGCATAATGACTTAGGACTTTACTTGTGACTTGCAATACAATGGTGTTGGCCCATCTCCGATAATTAGGCTACTAACCCTTTTTCTAATTCTTGGTAAGAATTGAGACTGTTGATAATCAAAGCTGACGTGTTGAAGTCCTACTGTGTTCTTTAGCACCACTGCAGGAAGTGTGGCCAGGCCGTGTGTGGCAAATGTTCGTCCAAACGCTCCACCATCCCCCTCATGGGATTCGAGTTCGAGGTGCGTGTGTGTGACAGCTGCCACGAGTCCATCACCGACGAGGAGTGAGTAACAATCATCCTCTGTTGTTGTCGTATACTGAACCTTTGTGCTCTTAGCGTTCTGAGTGCTCACACAGTAAAGTAACTGGCGTTCCTTTCGTGTCTTCTAGTCGAGCGCCCACAGCCACCTTCCACGACAGCAAGCACTGCATTGTTTACATGCACTATGAGCCCACCACTGGGAATCTGCTCACCTCTGGCACCGACAAGGTTATCAAGGTCTGGATGGGAACAAACAGTATCTGTTGTATTCATGAGTCTCAGTTTAGAAATGCAAGCACACAGTAACATTTTGTGAAAACTCATAATTAATATTACATTTAATATGGCATTATGAGTGTCAGATCCAGAAACTTGCATATGAAACAAACCATATTCCAGAAATCTGTCTCCATTTTTGCAGATGTAGATCATGTGGATTAATTGCTCATCTCTGTCTGAACTTTAGAAATAGTCATCAGAAATGTCCCTTTAAACACTAGTTCAAACTGATAACCATGAAAACTGATTATGTCTCATGTTTATCTGCAGCTATGGGACATGACTCCTGTGGTGTCCTGAGATCTGTGGGCGACCAGCGGTCGGCAGGAAACTCTGTTCACCTCTGTTTGCCGGTCGCACTTGGAAGAGAAAGAGAGTAGCATATCCAACAATATTGATGTCATCGGGATAATATTTAACAGTTATTCAACAACAAGCAGTGGCTGTTGCGTGTTCACAGTGAGGACACTGCAGGCCGGTGAAGCCTGGGAACAGGACAGGCCTTGGTTGACACAAGGTTACAGACGGTTGTGGGTGTTTGTTTGTGTGAAGGGTGCTGTTTGGTGGGGGATCTCTCTGTGTGTATGTGTGTGAGTGTCTGTATTGTATAAGAGTGTGTTGGTAGGGTGGAAGAATTTGACTTTATAAGGAATTGACACACCTTATTTACTTAATTTTCATGCATTCCTGAAGCTTTTCAGACTGGAAACTCACGAAACAGTAAGTGAAATATTTCTGCACTGTCACTGGATACCGTGATACCCACACTTTACATTTTGTAGATGTGAAGCACGTTATGGAACTGGACTAACTCACTCACAAACTCAAACTCACTCATTCACGTGTAGCAGGCTGTAGTTTTCCCACAAGAGGAAGCTGTTTGATCAGTTCTACACCTGCCAACCTGCACCACCTACAGGAAAAGAAAGTAACAGCAGCCGCAGTTTAGACTGCATTTTTTTGTATTCTTTATCCCTTGAAGAGCACCTGTCAACTGCTGTTTAAGGTCAAGAATTAACTTAAACTCACCGAATCTAGTTAGGACGCCCTCTTTCTGCCTACAAAGTAACACAGAGGCTAGTCATGGAGGACAGTGACACTTAGATGAGACAAGTGTTATATTTTAGTCATGTTTAAAATGTAAAATATAAAACCTGTAAACAAACAGACACAACAGCAGATATATATATATATATATATATATATATATATATATATATATATATATATATATATATATATATATATATATATATATATATATATATATACACACACAATATAAACTGCAGTTGTTGCCTGCAGGTGTCAACACTGTTGAAGCTGTTGCAGGTTTTGCCTGTAGATGGTGCTGATGAGCATATTTACAGTCTATCTGCAGCTCTTACATGCTGTTACTTTTCTTGCTAATGGGTGGCACAGGTTGGACTGAAACCACATCTCTGCAACTGTATACCATCAGCTGATCCTGGTTTCAGGTGCTTCACATCACCTACACTGTGTGTTCTTGTTATCATGTTAAGAGGCAAAGAAATCACACGATCACACACGTCAAACTTATATCAGTAACATTTGATTGGGCACAATTTCAGCTTCAGTCCATGTGACACTGAGGAAACTATTCATTCAAGTTCCTTAAATAAGTCCGTTACTTGAGTGTCTGTATAGGCTTCTGCACCTCATATCAACCACTAGAGAAGAGGACCTTCGAGACATTAGAAGCATTTTTAATCTACACCTATCCTGTTCATCTAAATTTATATCAGAGGGTGGTGGAAGGCCCCAAATGTTAAAAAAAAATAGTATGGAGCATGTCATTTTGAAACTGTAGTTTAGTTTCTACTGTATTCACTGGGCCAGGTGTGTACACATGGAGGCCTCTAAACTGCATGTTATTTGAATATCCATGCAGGCTTTTTCCACTGTTTGGAACCAAATGTTCTCTCTCCTAGTAGCTACTAATGTTGATGCACCCAGTCCACTGAGTGTTACAAAAAAAAATGGATATCAAGCAAACCTCTTAACCTTACAAAGTTGGTCCTGCAGCAAAACATTGTTCAGACCCACAGAACTTTATTTGAATTCTAGTAGAGACTCAAAATATGTCAGGCTAAAATTTGGGGAAAGGTGGACATGGAGTCTTACAGTATACAGCTTCCATATCCTCATATGGAATATATCTCATACTGTCAACCTCTGTGGGGAAAAGTTTTCTTATCAGCTCAAAGGAAATGTAAGTGGAAAATCAAAAGTTTAAGAGGTTAGACCATTACAGAGGACATTGATTTTTATTGAAGACCTTTGTCGCGATACTGTAATAAACACAGTGTTTGCCTAAATCCACTGAAGTGCTGAGTACACATGTCAGGGTTTAGTAATCTGTAAATTAACCAATCAGACTGCTTGCTGATCCTTGTATGTTTTCTACTGTCAGCTGTTTTATGAGATTATTTATTATTCAAAGTATGGTCTTAATGTTTCTGACATGCAAACACATCATTAAGCTAATCAGTGGCAGCATGCACATACATGTATCAGGACTAAAAGGAAAATAATGAACATTTGATATTTTTCTCATCGTTACTGTCACAATACTGTATACTGACTTGTGATATGTCAAAGCACTGGAATCAAGAAACAAAGATGTGTCACAAATCGCTGCTGTGAAGAGAAAATATGTTTGTTTTTAATGATTATGAAGTTTGTGCTTTAATGATCAGATGGTAACTATGTTGAATACTTATATTCAAACCCCACTGAACATTTTCCAAAGATGTGTAATTTTCGATTGATAAAAAGGTTATGTTAAAGAATTTATCCAACAGTGGATAAATTAGAAATTGTAGGCTTGACTGTTCATGAAACACGTTTGTCTGTACTTTCACAGCTACCCATAAAAGGTACATTTATAGCAGCTGTTAAATCATGAATGTGAGCCTGTGGGTATTAAGAAGCTTAAAGGACCATACCAGTGTTTTTATCTGGGTTTTCAGCTCCTTAACTACAAATCATGTATATTTCTCTTGTTTTGCAGACTAATTTTAAATGCATGGTGGACACTAGGATGTATTTTTTCAATCAATTCCAAGAAGCTGTTGGTTTCCAACTAATTGATTGTCACTCTTTACTGAAATTAAACATCAGTTGCCTGGAATAGTGGTTGAAAAAAAAACACACCCAAAAAACACAATAGCTTGTTTTACATACTTGTGATCATGTGAAGTGCATGTGATTTAAATGTGCAAAAATGTGCAAAATCACTGGTGTAACCTTTAAATGTAAAAACTCAGACTACACAAAGGCATTAGATAAACAGTACATAAACTTCTGTTCCAGTCAAAAGGAATTAATCAGTCTGAGGCCAGTGGTCTATTTTTCTGTTGCAGGAAAGATAACATACATTGTTGTGTATGTCAGTGCGTCCATTAATGTAACCATGTACATGTATGTATAAATGACATTAAAAGAGCAGGGCCACCTACTCGACCAATTGTGAGTCATTTGTCTTGTTTATCAGATCGCATTGATTAACATACAGTAGACCTTTACAGAAAACGTTTACTATTTACTATAGTACATCTTCCTCTGTCGCTGTCAATTTCCTGCTACAGATTTCTTTTCCTGCTGGGTTGTTGTGCCACAACACCACCACTCCTACTTGAACCCTTTTCTCTATTGGGTTTATTGAGTGCCCACTTCTTCACAGGTCGTCATTCATAAACCAAAAAAGAAATCAAATACCCCACCATTCATAGCAGGGGTGATTCTAGGATCAAACCTGTAGGGGGGCTCAGCCCCTAATGAGAATGTGACACGGATACACTGCCTTGCAAAAGTGTTAATTGCCAGTTTTAATTGCTTACGGCCATAACACCATGAACACGCCCGATCTCGGGAGCTAAGCAGGGTCGGGCTGGGTCAGTACCATAGACAGTAAAATAATGGACACAGCGACGCCATATATTTCTATGGAGACCAGTGAAGTCACTTTTCCGGTGATGGCTGAGCGTGCTGCGCAGCCTCAAACTGAGATTGATGACGTAAATGTGACATGAGCAACCTGTCTGAAAGTTGTAAGTCTTCTGGTAGCTGTGCCAAGAGAAATCTCAATCATTCCGAATCTTGCAGAGACGGAGAGCGTAGGTATATGTAAGGAGAAAACATTGGCACAGGCTAATTATTGCAAAATAAAATGCTAGTTAACAAGTTAAACTTAAACAGCGAATGTAAGTCGAAACTGCCTGCGAGCTTCTCCTGTACTATACGGTAATTCCTCTACTATGCAACAGAAAGTTGCGTGGTTATGACACAATCGTTAGCCTATTTTTACAAAAACGTCTGCTACGAGGCCATAACGTGAGATACAAGGTAATGGAGCTTTTTATACATTGTCGTGTTTCTTTAGAAATAAACAATGGACAAATAGAGTCTTTAAAACGCTTCAGATGTAAAGTTAATCGCTGTCAAAGTGACGCCAAAATGAATGGGAGTCAACGGGATGCTTACGGGAGTACGCTTTCCAGATGCACGCTACCCCCTTGGTCAGTACTTGGATGGGAGACCGCCTGGGAATACCCATTAGACAGTGAAAGAAATGGACACTACGCCATAGACGTATGGCTGCAGCCTGGAGACCTCCTGTCTCCCTACCGTCTCATGCCCTCCCAGCTGGTGCCGTCCCAAGCTTTGACTTTTCAGAATACGAAATCGCGAATTATTTTCTAAATGAAGTCAGTTAGTGAGCATGATGCAATTAATTGAACGCCGTTTAAACTTTTAAATTAATGATAGCCATACATAGCCTATAGTTGGCAGATTTGTGGATGTTAATGTTATCTCCCTGATGTTGAAGTTTGTTGTTTATTTGATGAAACCTGCGTCAGCGTTTAGTTTGTTTAAGCCATATTACATTAGAGGGTTTCATTTTGAGGTCCATAATTCCACACATTGTAATCAAAACAATACACATACGATTGTGTACTACTACAGGTTATGTTTATTAAATGAAGCCCAAAATATGTTGGCGACTAGAAATCGCTAGTATCAGCTAGCGCTAGCTAACGTCAACGGTAGGTAGCTGCTAGCTAGCTAACGCTAGCAAGAAGGGTTTCTGGTGACTTTGCCTGGAACCAAGTCGTAACTCGTGACTTGAAGTCATAACTTATGGGATAAAAAGTGTGTCTGGAACGCAGCAATATTGTGGAGCAATTCGCTCTTCCTACAAAAAACAAAACAACAGACAAGATTTCTAGTCCCTCCCTGTTTAGTCAGCCAGCCAATTTGAGCTAGCTAGATAGCTTTGTGAGATGGCATGTCAATGGATGCGACAGCAGTTAGCTAAATAAGTGGATGGTGAGAGGCAACAGGTAGGATTTAAAGTGTGACGTCTGTGCTTGGAGGCTCTCAAATATTCCGTTGGGGAAACGTATGACGAGCTGCATGTCCCCTGCCCTTTGCCATAATGTGCAACGTAACGCATGCGTTATGCCTTATGTGCGCGCACTCACATATTAAAAAAAATGCACTGGCGCCAAAGTTGTTGCTGCATACCCCTCTGACACTGGGTAGTTGCGCCCCTTACTCAAGATTAAAAGACAGATTGAAAAGATTGTTTTTTAAGATTGTCTACTGCAGCCAAACTACTGCAAAATGTATGTAAACTAGTAGTTTAATTACATCATAGTAGTCCACTACTACCAAACACTTCATATTCAACAACTTTAAAAAACTGTTAGTGGTGTTTGACCATCTATAAATAACTTGTGTTCTCTAGTTGTAGTTGCTTACGGCCATACCACCCTGAACACGCCCGATCTCGTCCGATCTCGGAAGCTAAGCAGGGTCGGGCCGGGTCAGTACTTGGATGGGAGACCGCCTGGGAATACCCGGTGCTGTAAGCTTTTTGTTCTCGTCTTTCATCAGCAGAGGGTGCTGAAAAGAGACTCAATATGTGGTTTACAAACAAGATACCAAATAATACTAAATACTCTTTTGAGTCATATTTTATGGTACAGTAGACAAATAATAGTCAGCAAATTATACTTATTTTATTGAAAATATAATTGAATTACTTGTCTTTGGTTGAATTTCTCAAGGAACTGTCAAAAACTGACAAATTATCATTTCCAAATAATAGACCACAAAGTGATCCTCTGAAATTATTATTATTTTGTGGGACTAATAGTCAAAAATCCTGAAGATATTCAGTTAATATAAAATGGGAAGGAAAGCAGCAAATCTGATGAGAATCAGTACAACATTAAAGTGAAAATTACATTTTTATTTGAAGTGCATACGATTTGGCCATTTTACTAAATAATATTAAGACTTAATTTTGTATCTCTGTTAGATACTTAGGTACCTGGATATTTTTGTGAAGTACAAAATTGAGGTCATTTTCATACTATGGCTTTACAAGATGTGACACACATGGATGGAGACAAGAAAGACAAATGTTTAAATACATTTAATATGAAAATAACCAAACCTGACCATCCACCACCCTGTTACCAAACAAAACGGCAGAGAATTAAACAATCAATTTTACATAAATGAAGATAGAAATTAGCATTTTGTGTTAGATTTATATTAAACATTTCTCACAGTAGTAGTAGACAAAAGCAACACCACAATTCATCTTTCCAGAAGACACCTTCACTTCAGTTTTTGTTCTTTAAAGTATCAGTCAAAAATGTGAAAAAGTATTACTGCACAAAAACATGATTTTGTAAACATTAGTAATTGTTTAGGAGTGTTTGGTTTTATAAGTGCATTAACAGAGGTAGGCCTATTGAGGTTTGAACTTGAGGGCGAACTCCTCCAGCGCAGCCAGAAGCTTCTCCTCCTCCTGGGGGGTGCACCTGGTGGAGGCCAGCGGCAGGTGTGTCGCCACCGCTTTGCGATCTAGAATTTTTTTTAGGAAAAACACATGAGCCAGCATTAGAGACGCTGAACCACAAACATGTTATGCAGAATGATAATATTCAGAGAGTTGATTGCGGAAATCAGGATCAATTTCAATTTAAAAGGTCTTGCGGTACCATAGAAACATGAACATTGAGGCATCGCCCTTGACGATTGAATTCAATCACTCATCATAATTATGCCCCAGTCGCTCGCCTCCCTTTACAGGAAGCCTTCATTCGGTTCAGTGCTTTGATATCAGTTCCTATATAATGTTTTGTCTCCATCAGGATCTTTAGTTACTAGTTTTCAAATTAAGATTTCACACACAAAACATATGATCAGCTTATAAAATATGACAGAATATACATTTGTAAAAATTATATCTACCTCAACAACAATGCACATTGCATAGTATATATCATAATATAAAAAAGTCATAGTATGTATGTCGAAAACATTCATGGTACAGTATGTCGAAAAAAGTCATGGTATAGTATGTTGAATAAAGTGATAAAGTTATGGTATAGTATGCCGAAAAAAACGTCATGAAATGGGCCAGCCTGGACTGGGTATCAAACCTGGGTCAGAGTCTGAAGTGACTACTTGTTGGTTGTTGAAAAAAGCCATTAAAAAGTAATAGTATGGTATGTCGAAAAAAGTCAAAATATAGTATGTCGAAAAAGTAATTAAATTGTTAAAAAGAATCATAATTACACAATATTCCATTAGCATTACTGATCAAATAATATAATATTTAATGGTGAAAGACTCGGGCCATTATAGAATAATATTATATTATTAATGATGGCTGTATTTTATTTAGAGGAGGTCCTGGTATTGTGAATGCTGGCTCACTGACAGCTTACTGGGCCACTTACTCAAACTAAGCCATTGTTAATGTTATCAAATACACCAGTGCTTTTCCTGCTTTGGCAAGTAGAAATGTCTGCTGTGAAAAAGGAGTATTGTGTTCTTTTACTTTTGATACTTTTAGCTCGAAATACATCTTTACTTTTACTTAGGTAACATTTACAATGCAGGACTTTTACTTGTAAAGAAGTATTTATGCATTATTATACCATGAAGTTATGGTTTGACTCTTGCTCCATTATCCAGCTAAAACGTGATAGCAGAAAAAAAATACCCTGAAAGAAGAGTCCGCTCGGCTGCTTTGCGGCGGCCGCAGACACGGCGAGCCACACCGAGGTGTCGGCCCCCATGGCCTCCGTCCTCAGTTTGGACTGCATCTTAGCGTGGAATGAAGGCATGGACGTCTGGACAGCTACAGAGACAAAAAAACTAAACTGCAAATCACAGAAGCAACGTTTTCTGCCACATGCCACGTGCTATTCATATGTATCTTTATCACAGTGTACAATAAAGTACACAGCATTGATTTTGTTTCACCGCATGTGCCAACTCTGATATTTAGAACATGTTCCATTGTTATTAATTATAATGTATTATTATTAAGACCTATTCCGCTGTGTCTAGAAACCAGTACTTTAAAATGACCCCGGCCGAGTCAAAAAGAAAACTGTCCAAAGTGAAGTCTGTTGATCATCTATATATATTGTCTATTATCTCATTCTGCTTTCACTAGCAATAATCAATAAAATAATTGCTGGGAATTGGCCTCTTCAGTTTGTCAGATGATCAAATGCATCTGCCCTGATATTATAATCTACAGCTCTTCACATACATGCTGCTACAGTACAATGCTTCCCTGCCTCCTGGACTTGTGAGTATACTGGTTTATATTACAAGGTCATATTTAATAACATGACACAGAAATAAAGAAATATAATCTCCTTTCTTTTGTGTACCTGGTGTGTCTGCCCAGCCAGGGTGCATGGAGGAGAAGTGGATCTCTTTGTGCTGAGAAGCCCATCTGTCTGTCAGTATCACCTGCTGTCTCTGTCAAAATGACAACACAAAAACACTTCAGCAAACACGGATACATGCCACAATCATATTGTGTTGTTGCACATCAGTCTCCTTTACTTTGTTCTGAGCGTAGGCCATGGTGCCATCAAATGTCCCCTTCTCAAACTGGAGGTCGTCCACGTTCAGCTTCTGTGTGAGCATGCCGCCTGACGACACCGTGACCTGAGAGGAGACAGTAGCAAATGTTCATTTTTTAATAAAGCTTAAAATGTACACGCAGTCTGCCTGTCTGTGACGAGGTCCGACAGTAAAAGCATCTTTCCAAAACGTATTTGTGCTTTTGACGCAATGATTGCAATTCAACCCACCACTCTTGGGTCTTCAACCTTCTTCAGTGCAGATATCAATGCTGTGGTGAGGATGTATGTACCTGAAAATAAAAAGGTAAAAACAGAAGGTAGTTCAGAAACACTTATCCGCACTATCTGCTGTCGCTGAGAATCCAAACTCATTTAAAAAAAAAAAAAAAAAAAATTATATTTGAATTATTTGTATTGCCTGGCTTAAACAATTATTTACTATACTGTACTTGTACATTGCTTTTGTTATCACAACAGTCACTGAGAAGTGGCTTTATTTTGTTAAATAGACAGGAAAGATTTTTGTAGGAAAATGTGTTCAGACTCAGCAGAGTAAGTTATTGTCTGGTGCAGGGTATTAATTATATCAATATGTCTCCGGTTGTTGTAAAGATCCTATTTGCTCTTATTTGGTACTTGCTTTCCTCACTTCCTTTTACCTCACTTCCTTTCCCGGCCTTTTATGCTGTCACTACCCGATGTGAGTCGAGTGCGTTTATGTACTGTCTATGGTCGAGTGCAGATGTGAGTTGCGCATGCTCAGATTTAAACAGTTTACAGCATAACATGTGATACTGAAATCTGTAAAATCCATAAAATAATAAACTTTTCTCATTACAAACAATAACAGAAGATGGAAATCATTTCAAAAACGTTTTAGCTATCTATGATTGCTTGATTGCTAACGTTAGCTCAAAACGCCATTCAAGTGACAGCCTTCGTTGTGTTTGATTGCTAACTTGTAGCCAGCAGTGAACGAACTTCGTTATGTAGGCCCATTTTTATTGTATTGACATTACAGAAGTCTCTCGTTAACAGGTTCTTGTAGGCTACTTGTCGCAAAGTGACGCGGGTAATGATAATGCTTCTGTCACCCCTAATTACCTGAATGAGTTCCCCTGGTCACTCCTCATTTAGGACTGAACGCCCATGTGTGTTTTGTTGTACTCCTTATCATTTGCACCATCATTTTGAGTGGAAATAAACCTTTTGTTCAGTGGATTGACGTTTCCTGGCTCTTGCAGTCTAACCGATGCCCCATGATGATAGTACCAAAAGTTGTCAGATTCGTAGTTTACCCTTTTCTATGATCAGATAGTTCATGATTTTAAAAATATAAAAAAATATTAATCGGTTGTTATTTAAAAGATTTAAAAACTTTGGCTTCCTTTGTCAAAACATGTTTACATTTCTTAAAGTAAGGTATCCAAAAAAAGTATTGTTTCGAAATTGGTACACAAACTCAGGTATTGCACTGGAACTAGTATTTGAAAATACTTACCGAGTGTATTTGTGGCAAAGTTCTTCTCCAAACCTTCCTCAGTTAACTCTCTCTGGTTGACCATACAGCCAGCATTGTTAATCTGGTTAACACAACAAGTGATTAAATTACGATAACAACCAGTGTGTGTATTACAGGTGAACCAACACATATCTACATAACACCTACCAGTACATGTACGGCGTTGCTTTGTAAGAAGTTCTGGGCGAACTCCCATACTTGTTTCGCGTTGGACATGTCAACGATGTGGACGTGAACGTTCTGGGAATAAACAGGAAACATGAACACAAGAGACTGATATTTTACTTTCTGTTAAAAAAAAAAAAAAATTCTGAATATAAAAGAGGACATTTCCTTATGTGTTATTTACACTTGTGCGACTTTGTTAAAAATGAAACAGGCTTTTGCTGGTGGTTGCGTCTAAAGGCCGTTTTATGCTTCTGCGTCGAATCGACGGTGTACCCCCGCAGACCCCTCTGCGTCTACGCCGGACCCTACGCCGTAGCCTGACGTGCACCTCTCGAAAAATGTAACTACATGTCGCAGCGACTCACGTCGCTCGCCGAGCGACATGAGTCGCTGCGACATGTAGTTACATTTTGTTACGTGGCTTGGTAGCGTTGCATTTCCCCTGACTAATTTCCTGGTTCTCCTCCATAAACAACATGAAATCAAGGAGAGGGTTAACTTTTCCTGCTACAGATTCAGAAAACACAGGAGAGACACTTTGTTTCTCTCACTATGACTCTAGACTCTCTCACTGATCCCTCACTCTATCACCCACACACACACACACACATTCCGGCTCGACGCACACACCAGCGCACAAGTATAAACATCAGGCCACTTACGTAGGCTACGGCGAAAGCTTAAAGCTGGCAATCTGAGAATGTAGGATAATTCTACTGTTGCAAAAGTCGTAATAGCAATTCATATATAATTTAATATATCTTCACCTGCTGCTTTTTTCACAGCAAATTTAATCAAGACAGAGGGAGGTCTTGATCTGATTTGCTGAGGGATTCTGCTGACCAAAGTCAGTTAGGTGACTCATTTCACCACAGAAAGGACCACATTTATCTCAGTGACCAAAAAAAACTATAAACTGTGCCCTCTGCAGACAAAAATATATATTTTAATAAAAAAATAAAAAAAGATAAATGTTTGACAAGTATCCCTGAAGTAAGCTGAAAAATAACCTTGCCCTCTCCTGACCACAGTGCTCTCTGCTGGACAAACAATGTAACGACACTTTTTTTCAAAATTACCTCCAACACCATGTCAGTACTGCCATTTCTTTTTGCATATCTGCCAAAATATACTGTGTACTGCACAACTGTATCAGTTGCATATTTGTTCGTTGAGTTGTCTTGTTATGTAAGAATGAAAACTTTACAGAAATATTGATAAACACCATGCATTATGTGTTAGCTCTACCTACAACAGTAAACTCTTATATTCAGTTACAGGATAAGTATTGCATAATGTGTTTTCGCATGAAATTAATTATTTTGAGTAGTATCCGTTCAATGTCTTAAAATGTAAGCAGCCCTGTAAGCATAAATAAATAAATAAACGGAAACAATTGTCTTTGAAAAAAGTGTCATTTATAATAACAGAGTTGTGCAGCATGATATAGATCAATTGCAGCGTTTGGTAAAGACAGCGAGCAAAATTATTGGATGTAGTCAGACGTCAGACACTCAGCTATGGTCAGATCTTATTGTGAGTAAGGCTGAGCAGATACTTAAGGATCCCACCCACCCCTTATATAGGAGGTTCCAACTCAGCAATTGTGGCAATAGGCTGCTGCAAAGGTCAATTAAAACCAAAAGGTTTAGCGTGTCATTTGTCCCCTCTGCTATTAGACTTTTTAATGAAAGACACAGGACAAGATAATGAATTGTATTGTCCACTCTTGCAACACTGTGTTTTTCTTTTATTGTTTTTAATTAATTTGGAATGTTGCCTTAGGCCTATGTGTTTCAAACCTGCTACTGATTGATTGACTGACTGAAGTGTAAGTGGGGGAAGGCTGTGAGTTGTGTTCATATCTAACTATTAATGTATAAGTTGTTTTGGACAAAAGCGTAAAATAAAAGCGCCACTTGAATGTACTGAAGTGTAATGTGTTACAGCTGTCCACGAGCAAAGAGATTCCTCAGTTGGTCAAGTTTATTTATAAAACCCAAAATCACACATCATTTGCCTCAGAGGGCTTTACAGTCGGAACATACGACACCCTATATCATTAAACCTTGATTTGGATAACAAAAATATCCCCCCCCCCTCCACTTGGACAGGCAGACATGCATCAGATTTCTCACCTGATTTTTACTCCGTTCCACAATTTCATCTTTGGCTGCTTCTGCTCGCCCCTTGTTTCGACACACCATGTGAATAGTTCCCCCTGCAAACATTAGGTGTTGTTAGTGTTTTACAGGCAAATGACAAAAGCTGGTAGAAATATTATGAAGACTAAAACAAGAGGAGACTATAGCACACAAAAAGTATAATTTAAATAAAAATGGTAATTTTAAAAATAAGGTAAAGACAAAAGCATACAATATCCATAAAATGCTATAATCAAATACCAGGCTAGAAATGTAGGTTTTAAGATTTTGTTTAAAGATATCACTTTTATACAATTCAATGGTTGTGACAGAGGATATCTCTAGTAACTAGAAGAACTGTTTTTTTTCTGTCATCGCTGTTCTGTTTTCCACAAGCAGAGGGGAATAACTGACTTTTTTTAACTGTTGACATTCAAACACTCACCTCTGTTGGCTATTTCCTGCGCTGTGGCTTTTCCTATCCCACTGTTGCAACCGGTTATCATGAAGGACCTCCCACTCAGGTTTACATCCAGGTCTGCTGGAGCAAAATGCTTCGCTGCAGCTTCATAGCCACTCCTGTTAGAAGGAGTACATTGAATACAATACAATACAGTAATACTGAGGTTGAGACATTTAAACGTCTTCTGCTGGTCTGATGTCTGCAGTGAAGATCTGGTTTCATTAAAATGGGTGAAAGGAAATATGGATATGGATAGTGCTGTAACAAATAATTAATCAGGTATTCATTGACAGAAACAAAATAGACAATATTTTTTTTCTAATTAAGAATTAAGTCATTGGATCAAGCAAAATTTACTTTACTTTATACTTCTACCCCGCTACATTTTGGAAGCCAATACATGTACATGTTACTCCACATCATTTATTTGACAACATAAGTTACTTAGTAGATTATACCAAAAAGAAATCCACTAATAAATTGTGATGTATTATTATAGGTTAAGCGACCCATTTAGAAGTTGAAACTAGCTCCAGCTGCAACATAGTGATGATTGCAGATTAATGCATCAACAATTATAGTCCTGTAAAATATAATATATTTATTCTGAAATGGGCCATTCTGCATAATGAGTACTTTACTACTTATACGTTTTGAATACTTGCTTGAAAGTAAGATTTTAAATGCAGGACCTTACGTGTAACGGAGTATTCTTACGATGTGGTAAGCCTACTTTTACTTAAGTAAAAGGTCTGAGTACTTCTTCCACCACTGACTATTTTTACATTTTATAGACTAGTTTAGATATCATGTGTAACATTAACCCCTGCTAGTTAACCAGTAACGTTAGGCCTATATGTAACATACTACGCAGCCATACAATATCTGAATTTTATCACCAACAGAGCAACAGTTTTTCAAACTTGAGAGTACTATCTAAAGGTACTTCTCAAGGTTCATAGTACGAGGATTAGGTAATGTTAAATGTTGCACAAATCATAAAAAATTAGAAGAGATTTGACTATCTCTCCACTTACTTTGTATACTCCTGGAGTCCTTTCACAAACCAAACGGCATTCCTGTAAATCGACATTTTTAACAAAAATGTGTCTCAGTTTGTGTACAAAAAGTGTTCAGTTGAAAGCGGCGGAGTGAATACTATCCAATGTTTTTGTTTCATAAGAATGACTGGTAGTGGTTATGTAGGATGGGCGGGGAGTCACTTTCGACCACCGGAAGCCAAATATTGCTTTTCCTGATTGGCTAGTACTCGTTGCCTTCGTTGCTTGGGTTGGTTAGGTTTTGGCAAGAGGAGAGGGATTGGTTAGGATTGAATGGATAAACCAATCAGGGGCAGAGTGAAGCAGAGTGGGGCGGGACATGCCTTCGCCTCGGAAAATAAGTACATTTTAAATAGCTTTCTAGTGCCCCTGGTGGATATGTACGCGTATTACTGTAATCACGGATTAAATAGCGATACAGAAGACGATCCTTTGAGTTATTTCAAGAGGTCAATTTGCATTCACCATACTTGTCAGCTCTGTCTCTAATAAAGAAGAATGAGCAACACCCTCTGCTGATGAACGACGAGAGTAAAAGCTTACAGCACCGGGTATTCCCAGGCGGTCTCCCATCCAAGTACTGACCCGGCCCGACCCTGCTTAGCTTCCGAGATCGGACGAGATCGGGCGTGTTCAGGGTGGTATGGCCGTAAACAACTACAACCAATGAACACAAACTATTTATAGATGGCGAAACATTTCCACAAGCTATTTATGATTATTGTTATACAGCAGATCTCCAATGGTGGGCTCGGTGATTCTGCGCATTTCCTTTAAAATACTAAGGCTGGCTAACGATATTATATATTTTTCTAATTGTCAACAAATCATATTGTAAGACTAAATCCAACAATGAATTGAACCGACCTTACTAACACGTATTATGGTTGTAGCCAAAGCATAATAGGTTAGACGTCGACAGCGAAAATACACGCCACACGCCGTTTAAAGTCTGTTGAATTATCCGTGAAAGTGATAGTGACACGTCTGTAAGTTGCAAAACACATGGTCGCTTTAACTAAACTAATAACGTAGTAATAACTAATAACGCTCATAAAGTATTAAAAAACAACTATGAATCCAGTTACAAACATCACTTAGCAGTAATCAAACAGCCCACTAGCTCTCATTTAAGTACAGTTGTCAGGATGGCCGAGCGGTCTAAGGCGCCAGACTCAAGGTGATAAACCTTCCTCAAGTATGGGACTTCTGGTCTCCGAATGGAGGCGTGGGTTCGAATCCCACTTCTGACAATACTTTTTTTTTCTGTAGCCTAATGACACAGCGTGTTTTCTTTTTATTTTGGGCACATTGAATCACAGTGGTTTAAATGGAATTAAATAGTATTTCACTTTTATTGCAGTGACAACGAGAAACAGTAGTCTAAAGAGTCCTTACATGTCACACTTAAAACAAATCTCTACAAGCTAATCTTAATGAATACAAATAAATGTATAAATTATGTATTAATGTAAAACATGTACAACCGTAAGAAGAATGTTCAAAGTCAATTGTATTTTAAATACATTTTTATATATTAATTAGGCTGGTACTTTTGCACAATAACTACATCATGCATAATGTTAAAACAATACCAGCATAACAAGCACAATGTTAAATATGATAAAACAAGCAGAATCAGAATCAGCTTTAATGGCAAAGTGTGAACACAAACGGCTTTTTGTTGCTCTCAATGTACACACAAATAGACATAAAGCAAAAACAAGAACAACAATGTTGAATAGGTAAACATAAACATTTGACTATTATGCTATAGATATGTAAAAACACATGCAAATACACATACACACACATACATACGCATACAGCTCTGAGGATTGGAAACAGTAGCAATTAGGGTTTACATGTTTAAATGATGGGTTTAACACTATAAAATATATAATTTACTTGAAAGGCTTTGACTGTTAAAGGGTAAACTGTTTTTGTGTCTAAGTGACTGATGGGAACAACGTTTGAAATTGCGTTCGCTAAACCCACCAGACTCCATGTAAATAAACAGTAATTGTAGCATTGTAAAATACACTTCATTCAAAGTCGACAGAAACTAAATAAAACTATGAAAAGCCGTTTTAGGTCGTCTTTCCACTTTTCCAACCATCATAACTCTAGTTTTGGTTGAAATAAACACATAGTTTACCGATTTACATGTGAAAATATGTTGGCTCTATACACGCTAAAAGTATTGCTTTTTTAAATGGAGTCTGGTGGGTTTAGCGCTAGCGACTTCAGAGCTGTTTCTGGTTAAACAGAAAGGTCTCAAAGAGGTTTTAAAGGTATATCTCTGAAGGGATCCTTAATAATGTTGTCAAGACACTATCGAATATTAATCTGAGCCTGTCACTGGCAAAACGAGCACTTCTGTGAAGGTAAATACAAAGCTAGACAATGGACCTTTTTCACAGCAGACATTTTGACTTGTCATAGTAGGAAAAGCACAGCTGAAATTGATAACCTTAAAGGACAATTCCGGCGCAAAACGAACCTAGGGGTTATTAACAGATGTGTACCCACTCTGTCGCTCTCTGGGACATGTTTTCATGCTAATCGAATGTGTTTGTAGCTTGAAAGACGCTAGCGCGGACCGCTGATTAGCTTACAACGCTAATTTTCGGGGCACAGGGAAAGTAAAAACAAATTGCTATTTATACCACTAAAAAGTCTCAAAATATCACCACACTTCAACGGTGGCATAATGAGGGTCCCTAAATGTTAACCGAAGCATTCTGAGAACTTTTTAAGTGTACAGACAGTTTCAAGCTACAAATACATTCGATAACCTTGTTTTGCGCTGGAATTGTCCTTTAACGATGGCTCAATTCCATCAGTGTCCCAGTAAGCTATTTCAGTGAGTCAGCATGCACAATACCAGGGCCTCTCCTAAGTGGAGTGCAGCCATCATTAATGGTTTTGAATACACCTGTGCTTTTCCTACTATGACATGTCAACATGTCTGCCGTGAAAAAGGTCTCTTGCCCTATTACATTGTAGCTTGTTTCGCTGCAGACTGCAGCGTTCTTGTAGCCTATAGAAATCAAGACGAACCCTATCGGCAGCAAATGTAATTTGCAGCCAGGGGGTCTAGCAACTCTCCGTTGGCTTGCGACCTGGAAAAGCCAAACTCTAGCCGAGCCAATCACATCGTGTATAGAGTCAGTGGGCGGGCTTAACATAACGACGGCAGTTACGACGGTTCCGTGTGAATTCCCTGCTACTTGAAAACAAAGACGATGGCTGCTGCTGCTGGTGAACAGTGGTCTTTCGAATCAGCTTTTTTTCGAATCTCTGGAGACTTGGAGTTAAGCTTTTCTTTGAGAAAAGATCAAAGAACGGCATTGAAGTCATTCTTAAAAAAGGAAGATGTGTTCGGAGTTTTGCTGACCGGATATGGCAAAAGTTTAATCTATCAACTAGCTCTGCTACCTTCTTCGTTGCTCTGGTTGGTTGTAGCGCTATCCTATTGCGTGCAGATGAAATTTGAAAGACAACCGTTTATCCCGCCCCTCGGATTGAGCCCTGCCAATGGTGAGGTCCCGGACCCAACATCTTGATGTGGGTCTGGCTTGTCAGGCTAGCGTTCTTGCTCAATACTGGACCAATGTCAAAAATTGTTGTTCCCATCAGTCACTTAGACACAAAAACATAGGAAAATAGGGTCTAGGTTGATAAAAACGGTAGAAAAAACAATAGAGTACATGAAAAATATCCAAGCTATAATTAAAAAAAAAAGAAAAGAAAAAAAAGAAATGGAGAATAGGGGTAGGGCTATAAAATAATAAATAAAATAAATTCAGACATAAGTGCATAGTTTCTGGCTTGGGGTTAGAGTTATTATTAGGGTTCTATGGTGCATTTCACACTAGAGGAGAGTTTACATTTATGTGTATATTATTTTTTTATGATAACATTTTTAACCAAGAATTCAATATTCTTGTTCTTCAAGATTGTTCCTAACTGAATAGTTTTGAAATAAAATAAATCTATATTTTGGAGGATGCAAATTAACACAAGACGAAAATGTACTTAAATCTAAAAAATAAAAAAAAATGTATAAATGTAATGAATAAATAAACATGTAAATAGATAAAGGTATCAATAAATGTAGAAATAAATAGACCAAAATAAATAAAATACTTAAATGCTGAAATACAGAAGTTTTGTAGTAACTACAATATGACCTTGAATCACTGTGTAAAGATAAATAGTTAAACTACCAGCAAGCTACTGCAAAATGTAAATGGGTGGTTGATGTGACGTAGTCTTTTTGTGGTCCTGAGTGTCAAACATAAGTAAAGAAATGTCTAATCTGCAAATAAATGTGGTTATATTGTTCAGAAAAAGCTGTTTTATATTAACATATAGACCATTCATGCCAGTCATATTCCTGTTTTTCACAATTTTCAGCCAAACCAGGAAAAGCTCATATGGCATGACTGTCCCAGGCCCATTTCATAAAGTTTGATTTTAAATAAAACCAAAACAATTTGTTTTCCCCTTATTTAAGTACAAATTAATACCACAAATGTCTACTTGTAAGTCTGCTGTTTTAAAAGTCCAGGTATAATATTTTGAACCAGCCCTGAACAAAAAGATTTTGTCCCAAAATCAATATATGGTGTGACCCTAAATACTGTTTTTTAAATGGGCAATTGTCTGCAGACCTTTGGGGATAGGGGGTCCTTCTTCATTCAGGAAGTATTATAACATCTCAGAAGGACAATGAAAGTTTTCCAGATGAGTTCTCTCTCATATTTCTTTCAATAAATCAAGTATTTCCAGCACTCCTACTTCAGTACCCCTTTTCACTGTCTTTTGGTGTGACCCATTTTACAGGAAAATGTAAATTACTTTTTTGTCAATATTACTGCAAGCAAATAAACTTACAGCGACAGTGTCCAAATTGGCAGGCAAAGGGAAATCCAAAAATACAGGCAATGGTCAAAATCCAGAGAAACAACAAGAACTCAGAACAACAGGACAGAGGGAAAACCGCTTGAAAGCTGAACACAGAGAAACAGACGATCTGGCACTGGGGTAAGGGGAAGACTGAACTTAAATACACAAGACAGGGGAAACAATGAGACACAGGTGCAACACATTAGGACGGGAACAGGTAATCACAAAGGCGGGAAAATATACAACAGGAAGAAAAACAAGACAACACTAGGGGGAACCATAGGGGGGAACAGAATACTATCAAAATAAAACAGGAAAGGGAAAAAACAACCAGAAAATGTGAATATAACTCAAAACAATAGCTTGACACAGGGACTGGACATGACACAGTTCTGCTAAGTGCATGAAACTTCATATGGTGCGACCCCATATCATATTGTGGACCGGGTTTTCTCGTCACACACACACACACACACACACACACACACATAAAACACAGAAATCACCCCCACACACACTCACTCAATCACACTAGCATTGGATGCAAAAGCTACACATTTGACATTCTAAATATCCATAGTAGTCTGAGAAAATAAATCCTGGTGTTAACGACGACAACAGTAATATTAATGTTGTCTTTATCACTATACGTAATTGCAACAATTTAATCTGGTTATAATGCAGGATATGTTTTTAAATATCTGAATACATTGTTTAATTTGTCTTTTAACCGATATGAAGAGAATAAACTCAAAGGGGAACTACAAACATTCAGATTGAATTCCACCATCGAGAAGAGAAAAACTCAGGGAAACCAAGTGCTATACAATATTTGGTAGCATTCTGTTTTACACAGTTGTGATTTTTAACAGTGAACCTTTACGTGATATATCTGTCTTAAACTGTCTTTTATTGTTTGTGAAATACATATAATACACATTTTTGCATTAACAGATTGTTATGTGGTGTGGTACAAAATGCAAGGAGAATGGATTAAACATAAGGAAAGAGGATGTTTGATTAATGATATTCTAAAATGCTTAACGTGAAAAAGCTTAATGTGGTTTAATGTACCTAAACAACAATCAATGATCCCCAAATTTACCTGTCATATTGCTCCTCATAACCACTGAAAACTAACCAATCTAACCAAAAGTCCAATTAGTATGGACGTTATCTGACATTAAGCGTTTCTGCTTCACATTTTCAGCAGGGCAGCAGAGCGGCTGTGGGTTGACTCTCCACAGTTCTCATGGGCTTTATAAGGCCGGTTACACACTGCCTGCGTGGCGTGAGCGTGCCGTTTCTGTTGCGTGTCAGCTGCGTGGATTTTTCTGTCTTTACACACCCGAAACGTGTCTGATGCGGCGCTGCTGCTGCTAGCCTTGTCTGGACACATGTATGTTTCCCATTGATAAAATGAAATGCCATGTTAATCATAAATATATACTGATTTGATTACAGCAAAGACAACGTCGGCAGTATTGACGGCAAAATAGGCTACAGAATATTTTGTTCTGTAGCCTACTGACAGGTGCAATATTAGAAAATCGATTTTTTTTTTTTAAATTACATTTATATCTGCATTTATATTAAAAACCTAGAGACTTTCAAACATCAACATGTCATTTATTAACATGTATTCGTGTCTAAATTACATATAAACATCTTTTCCTATTCTATTTTGCCTGGAAACGCTTCCAACACGCTTGCGTGTCGCGTGAAAAATAGGCGTCGGTTCTATTTCTAGCAGGCACGCGTTTTCGGCGCGGCTCAAGCCGCGCCTGAGACGTGCGTATCACGCAGGCAGTGTGTAAGCTCTAACTTGTTAACATGGGAGCTGAAATATAAACGGACACGCCACGCAGCTGACACGCTCACGCGACGCATCCAGTGTGTAACCGGCCTAAGTTTTAGAATGTCCCTGTTGAACTCAGAGTGAGGATACGGCTGCGTCACCGAAACTTTGCTAAAGGGCCTAATAATTATATTTGGCATTTAGACTCTTATGACAAGCCCTTTGGCATCTATATAAACTCATACAATCTCATCCTTTCTAACCAGAGTTCTTTGCTGCAGTGCTGCTGACTGTAGCACTGGCACTGTTCATAACAGCGTAAATGGGTTTCAAAGTGGCGCACATGAAAACAAATCTAAAGTTTAGTTTTATGTGCTCACACGAAACTTTCATGTGCGCACATGAAAAGCTTTAGGTTTTGCGTGCGCACATGAAAGTTTCACGTGAGCACATGAAAGTTTCGTGTAAGCACACGAAACTAAACTTTAGATTTTTGTTTTGCTCATGTCCCCTTAGGGCTCCGTAGTAAACAATTCTAACCGATTGACACAAACTATTTATAGAGGTGTTTGGTGTTTTTTGCCCCCAAAGTCACCTTCCAGGCAGCGCGGCAATGGTTACGTTTAGGGTTAAGGTTAGGGTTAGCTGCCTGGAAGGCGACGTTGGAGGCAAAAAACACCATCGAGCATTTATAGATGCTTGTCTACATGTTGTTCTCATAGACTGTTAGCCTACAGTCTATGGTTGTTATTCATGTGTGAGGATTTTCCCTTTCTATTAGCCTATCTTTAAAAGATAAAGCTGGCTCTATAGCAGTAGTGTAGTTTATGTGATAGGCAGGTATACGCAGTATACCCACTAGGAAAGCTCCAGGATTTCCATATACCCACTTAAAAATACCCAATGACACGCAACAACATACTTTCCATTATATTTTTGATATATTTTGAATTGTCATCTGTTATTTTCTTCTTCACATATGCTAAATACAGGTATTTCCACCGTAAATTTGTGCATAAAAGTGTATCCGAATACAGGAAATGAAGTCGTTGATGCTCAAAACTTCCTTGGGGGAGGACACCCAGGGGACACCCCCCCCCAAAAGGCAGATTCTGGCCAATATATATACAGTAGGCTACAGTATACCCACTACAATACACTAGACTACACCACTGCTCTATAGCATATCTCAACAACTCCGAAAAAAAGAAAACAAACCAACAATGAATAGGACTAGGCATACTCATGAACCAGATGTGAAAATACTACACTTCCCACAACCAAACTTGACTCCCACGTGCAAACGCACCTGTACAGCATTTGGAGTTAATTAACCAGATTTAACGGCGCAGGTGTGAGACGGTTTCTAGTTCCCATTCGACATCTTTGGTCTCGTGTGGTGATAGTGGGGTATCGATCGCTACCATGATTTCCGCTCTGATGGTTTGGGTTTGTATTTGTCAAGCACTAGCCCAGCTCAACAACGCAGGAAGCCACCGAGACGCACACGGAAAGTTGGCCGGCCAGGACGAGTTTTTTGACGGCAACGAGCAGCAGTTTGAGGCGGGTCCAGAAGACCGAAGTGCCCCAGCGCCGGTTTGGCGTTTCCTCCAAGGTAAAAACCTTTTTATACAGTCTATGACTAAAAACCAACAACTGTTTATTCAAAAGTTAAAACCCAACATGCTAGCAAAAATAATACAGTTAAGCCTTAAAACTACACAGCAGAGTACAATAGCAATATAGCCAATTTAACAGCGATCTTAATCCTTTTTTTTATTTTTTTTTATTCTACCAATCATGTGTTTCATGCTTCCTTCATCATGCTTCTTGAAATGTTTAAGTATCAGTGGATAAACTTGATAACGTTTTTCTTTACAGTAGTCCCAGGCTTAAGCATAGTTGACATTTTGGTTAAATAACCTTGCTTTCTTAGATTTTGATAAGACTGATACCACTGGTATCTGTACACTAAATATGAAGCTATTGCTAGCAGATGGCTAACTTAGCTTAGCACAAAGACTGGGAGCTGGAAGGAAACAGACCGGCAACCATAGACCTCAACAGTCCCGCCGATAGCCGACTCCGGAAGTAAAAACCCCATTATTTTCTCCATAAGAATTTAGAATATCAGTCATAATGTCTCTACCATCCGAGGTAGACTGACCCCGAGCTACGTTGTTGTGAAACGAAGGTTTCTGCTCCTGTAGAAGCTAGAAGTCCATATGAAATCAACCTTTAAGAAACGCAGTTTTTATCCGCGGAGAAAAACTACACTACCCACAATCCTAAGCGTAACAGTAACGTCTCTGATTGGTCCAACTCGCTGTTACCATAGAAATGTTTACCGTACCCGCGAAACCGCAAACTGCTAGAGTGGGCTTCTACGATTGAAGTCTATGGTAGTTTCTGTACATGGTCTTGTACCTTTGCCTTGTTTGCGGTTTTCAAAATGTATTCTTGCGCTGAATCAATAGTGTAATGCTCACTATTCATGTCGTAGCTGGTTGGCTTATGTATGTACCATTTAACCCCTGGCTTTTCCTATTTAAAAAAAAAAAAAAAAAAAAAAAAAAATTCATTTCAGGCAGAGGAAAAAGTCCAGGAATATCAGAGTTCGACCAGCCACAGTTCCGCTGCAGTAATGGAACACTTACCCTGCGCTTTTCACCCACCCGATACACCAATCTGCATCTGGAAGGTGCGTTTCGTTCGTCCACCTACAGTGTTTTTGCCATTTTAGAAAAGGTAATGCCAGCTGTTGTCAGAAGCCTAATGTTTCTCCAAATCTTTTTCCACAGATGGGACACCCTTGTTGTCGCTGCCTGACAAGTGTTATGGTTCCATTCATATTTATAGGTGGTATCTGCTGGTAAAGCTTCCCTATACTGGCTGCTACACGGCAACACAGGTAACGCGTTTATTTCTTTGCCCAAACGGAGTACTGTGGCTGACAATTCAAGGGTTGTCTTTGCAGAGTATTGTGCTGATTTTGCCACGCAAATGCCAGTTTGTTAGCTTTGAGGCTACACTAGTGTCTTTTTTTTTTTTTTTTTTTTTTTTTTTTTAACTATTGGTTAAACTTCACCTGTAATGGCCTCACAGACACTGAAGCATAATGCAAATGTATAATAACTTCTCCTTGTATGCTAATTAGCGGAGCAGTTGTAATATTTGACTGAGTTTATTTTATTGAATATTTTAACTCCTGCTCATTGTAGTCTGGATAGCTTCAAGAAAGAGGTGGGTTTGAAGAGAGGTTTTCCCTCTTCATTCTGGGTATATGTAGTTAAAAATTTCCCTTTTTCAATAATATCAGCTCTAAATTAATCTGCTGATTGTATCTTATATATATATATATATATATATATATATATATATATATATATATATATAATATATATATATATATATATATATATATATATATATATATATATATATATATATATATATATATTCTTTCCCTCATGGATTAGCAACCTTTCTGCCATGTCAATGTGCTATAAATGGCCAATACCTTTTTTGTTTTGATTGACCAAATCATTGACTAAAATGCTTTGACTATGCCTACCTTTTTTTTTTTTTTTTTTCCCCCCCCTCAGACTGAAGAGGGCAAATACCCATTGAAACTGCATTATTTTGACAATTGGCTGCAGAGGAACATGATAGGCATGGCTGTCTGTGAGAATCCAGCAATGTCCCCACTGGTGACTTGTGGAACAACGAGTATCACTGTGAAGCTTCCTCGTGAAACAAAACTAAAGAAGGTTAAAGAGCTTGGTAAGAAATGGGTGTTTTGTTGCAACATTGAGGTCATCTTGGAAACCAGGGGAGCATGTGTGGAAATCAATTCTTTGGTTAAAGTTGTATTGCTTTCATAGCTTGAGCAATTATTGTCAACTTATGTTTCAAAGCCTCTTAATTTGTGCACACTTGCAAAGTAAATCTGACATTTGTTTCTGCAGATTATTTCGTTTATGAAGCATACTCGGTGAGGCAATGGAAGACCCCCAATGCTTTGTTTGTCAAAATATCAAAGTTACCAGACAAAGTAAGTCGAGTGCAAAGCATATTATCACATTGTTCAATGTTTAGAGTGAAAACTAACCTTTAGATCTTTGCAGGATTCTGGATTTGAACTGATTTATTTTGATTCTACTGGGAAACTCTGCACAAAGCTGGCAATTTGTTACCAAAAGTTGAGGCATCGTGTCAATAGAGCGCTAGAGGAACCAGATTTTTTCAAAAAGTGGGACTTTAAAGATTCTTCTATTGAGCTGCTAGAGGAACCAGATCATTTCAAACGGTGGGGCTTTGAAGATACTCCAGTTGAACCATTTGATCCGGCACACTTGATGCACGACACTGACTTGATGCACGACACGCAATGGATAAAATCGATGGAAACGGCAACTAAAGCACCTAACTCAGAAACGGTTGCGGAAGATAGTACAGAATTGTTTGAGTTGTGGGGAATTGAAGACATTCCTGACGAGCCATACGATGGATTCGATGTGGAGATTACTACCCCGACCGCCCCCACAATCACAACCACCAACTCAACCAAGACCACAATTGCCTCCACCACTAGTTGTCCATAGTGTGCGGCACACTATGAATGATGGTGATATGATGAATGGAAGATGAGTGTTACTTTTATTGTTGAATGAATAAAATATTGAATGCCGAACAAATTTAAGTGACTTTTTCTATTTATTACTTATACATTTCTGCTATGGGAAGTTTTTTTAAAAACCGCCTCCACAAATTTGGGTTTAAATTGTCTTAAAATGGCACGTCAAATGTACAGCACAGGTAGTTTTTGCTCTTGATTGCTCATGTCTTTGGAAGACATCAAATGTTTTGCTCTGGGCACTTTCTGCAATACACCTTTTCCATTGGTAGAAAAAATGGGAGCATGTCAAGTTTTGGGGTTGAATTACTACCCTTACTACCTCAAACTTGTCATTGTGGCTAGCTAACAATCTTCGCATCAAACTGTAAAACTAAGGGTTATTGGCTGTCCTGTGATCAGGAACAAACAAGTTCAGCTTTAGAGTAGGGGCTTGTTCCTTGCACTGTAGCCTTTCAGCCCTTGGTGATGTACAATTCTTTACTGAGGACAGTGACACCTGTGGTCCAGCAGCTTCTAAAGCATTGCAGAGTTTGTTTTCAGACCTTGGCAAAGGGCCCACAGTTGCCTGTACTTGCAAGCAATTGTTTTCACTCATCTTTGGACCTGAAGTTGCTTTGTGGTGGCCCCATGTGACTTTCCTGTGTGTAAATCAATTATGCACTCAAAACCATACTGAAGTCTGGACTTTCCTATTGTGTGTTTTTTTTTTTTTTTTTTTTGTAAGTATGTGCAGTTAAACAGATGCACAAGTTACCAGATGTAAAGATCACTGGTAGGAAGTTAAGGAGCATTCCCAATATTAATGTAAAATACTGTCAGATGCTGAAGTAGTTTGTCAGTCAGGTTTAATGTCTTTTCTGAGGACTTTATTTAGGAAATGGTTGGTACTTACACTGATGTCACCACAATGTTCAAAGGAGGTCAGGTAGACACAACATTGCAATGTTTACTGGGCAGTCTTCAAGAAGTCGTCCTCTAATTTACATACATTTGAGTTAGTGTAAAATAAAAAGTAACATTAAAACAATAACATGGAAAGCAAAAATTAAATTGCTTTTGAAGAGAGCTGTTCCATGCTGCTGATTCCACCTTAAACTAGATGCAGTTACTGTGTCCTGCGCTTCATTATGGGAAACAAATATTGTACTCAATGTGTACTATATTAAAGTACACTGGTCCTCTCTAGCAATAAGAAGTTAGTTTTTTTTTTTTTTTTTCTTCAGAAATGTCTCCTAAAGCTGCCTCAGTACATGACATCTCTGCTCAAATTGAATCCGACCAGACCCCAGGGGGCTGAGTCTTGATACCCCACCAGTAAATAATGAACATTGGAAGACTTCCTTCCAGAACGTTGCATCAAAAAATAAATAAACTTTAATGGACAATAAAACTTGAATGTGTATGATTGATTCTGATGCTGCTTGTAGGTGCTTGTGTAACTGGATGTGTATTGTTTATTTATTGTGCTCTACTACTTTTGACTTCTTGAATAAATAAAGGTTATAGTAGTTCAAAAAATCATAACACCACATATTGGGTCTCTTTTAGCTTTGGAGCAACATAGTATTTTAATATTTTTTTTTTTTTTGTACATTGTACATTATTTTAATATGTTGCTGATCAAATGTGCATGTATTTATTCATTTTGCAAGCATGTATTACATGCATATGTATTACATGTTTTATGTATTTTTGTTTCAACTTTTAAGTGAACTATTTATTTACTCCTGTATTTCAGCATTTATATTTATTTATTGATCAAAAGGTCAATGTGCATCCTCCATAGTGTTTCCTTGTCAGCTCTGGCTCCACTAAAGAAGGAGCAGCGCCCTCTGCTGATGAAAGACGAGAACAAAAAGCTTACAACACCGGGTCTCCCATCCAAGTACTGACCCGGCCTGACCCTGCTTTGCTTCTGAGATCGGGCGTGTTCAGGGTGGTATGGCCGTAAGCCAACATTGTTGATGAACACAAGCTATTTATAGATGGTGAAATGAAACATGACTTCCTAAACTGTTTGGGGTTGGGGAATACTGAACTACCTGTAATTACACCAGTAGTGTACCTACATTTTGCAGTAGCTTGCTGGTAGTTCAACTACATTAATCTTTGCATAGTGAATCAAGAGGTTAAATTGCTTTTTTGCTATTTTTTGTAGTTAGGCTACTACATAAGCTTCTGTATTTCAGCATTTATTTAGCCTATTCTTTCTTTTGATCATTTTTATCTATTTATTTAGCTGCTTGTTGTATTCATTAATGCGTTTATTCATTTATTTCCATTTTTGTTTATTTGTTCCTGTATTTATTTTATATGTATTCATTTAGGCCTACTTATTGAGACTAAGTCATTTTTAGTTAAATAATTTAGGCCCGTTTTCAGTCACCCAGAATAAAAGCCAATAGGCTCTCTGCAGATTTATGGACAAATATTTAACTTAAAAATAATCAATCAATGCGCTACAATTAAATTTGCCAATATTTATGTTAAATGTATTTCTTTAATAAAACAAGCTGCCAAAACCTGATTATATTAGGAATATTGCGGCACCCTTGGCCTATGCTCAAGAGCAAAATTAGGAGCGGCCTAACACTATGGACCAATCTAAAATCTCCTTGTGAAAACGGTGCTGGGGGACATCTCTACTTCAGTTCTGAGCAGGTCCCAACAACCCGTTAAAATATGGTAATTTAAAAGCTGTTGAAATCATAGAAATAAAATTGTATTTCTATGGTTGAAATACAAGTTATATAGCCTATGTTTTCTAGGTAAATTTGAAACAAAATACTTTTCAACCACATTAATTGATTTGCATTCAATCGAATTACCACATACTGACAGATATCCCACTTTGTGTCACGATACATTCCAGTTAACATGTCGTCAGTGAGGAAACGAAGGGTGCAAATTCAGTGTGCAAACTTTATTTCTTTTCCACTAACGTTTGAGAGAGTCCCATTTTTATCCTTTATCCTTATAACTAAGTAAGCTGCTTGTCTTATTGTCACACAGCCAAACCACAGTGATGTTTGATCAAGCACAGAATTAATTATTAATACATGTTACTAATGTGTCTTAGTGTTGGAAGACTCATTTTCTGACCAGAACACATTATTTGTTCCTTTCCCATGAGTTGTGCTCCTTCGAGGGGGCATTCCCCGCTGCCCTCAAGCCCTCTCCAGCAGGCCAGCAGAGCTAGACAAACAAGACCCGGGTCCAGTCAATTTGTCTGGACAAATGTGGGGATTTGGGGCCACAGCAAGCTATGCAGGGACGAGTGCTAATTGTTTGTGTGCCAAGCAACTCCCCTCAATCCTCTGGTCTCTTAAGTCACTCTATTCACCCCAGTCTTTGTCTGGTAACTTGAACCTGACACATCGGACCAGGGAAAGTGGAATTCAAGTTACCCCTCCCAATTATAATTACATTCAGTCTTTCGAAGAATCAATCCATTGTCCAGCGTAAAATGTAATAATGTGATTTTTTTTTTCTTTTTCTCAATGTACGCTTTCGTCATCCTTACATGTAGGGAGCAGATGGGTGGGTGGGGTCCTCTTAAACCTCCACCTCCTGGTCAACAATAAGCTCAGCAGAGCATGTGGCTAAGACAATCTGAGAAAGTGACTGGAGCCAGGCGTAACCTCAGCCAGGCCCCTATCCACCAGTTCAGTCAGGCCCCTTGGTGCTCTCCTGGCATGCTGATCAGAGGATTAGGTCCGGGAGACAGCGTTGAGTCAAGGGCATACTGGAGAAAAGGGAAGGCATGCAGGGAAGATGAGGTACATGCCGGTTTCACACACACTCACATCCACACAAGAAGGCAAGCAGACTACACACTTCCCTGCACCAGTGGAAACTTGTCAGTAGAGGGTACCACAGTGCCAGCACTCAATGTTTGCACAGGGGGAAAATAATTTGAAAAGTATAAAAAAATATTCACAATTTTTTCTCCCACTTATTCTTGTGAGTATATGCGGGAAGAAAGTTTGTGCAATGCATTATCTCTTCTCATTTTCCCCGGTTGTCCCATCAAGGGATACTCAATCTTCAGCAGCCATTTACACAACAGAAGACAAAGTAGCCTACTGTAATTAGGTTGAATCCATACACAGAAACATAACCCAAATAAAACCCAGCAGGCATCACAAACAAATTGGCACTTCAAGGAATGAGCTATACATAGTAAATTAACAGCAACATTTAGTGAAGTACAGGCATTTTTGTATATGTCGCTTTAAGTTTTAGGACCTGAGGAAAATTCTTGTCAGATCAAATTCTTGTCTGTTCACTAAAATGTGAAATGGGGATCAAGCAAGAACCACTCATATGAACAGAATGGTTCATTAGTGGCACGTATGAGTGATGTTTAAGAACATTTACCAACATTTTCTCTTAGCTGTGAATGAGAGTCAGACAATCTGACTTCACAGGGGAAAAACACTTGTTTGACTTAAGAATAAAAATGCCATAACCTGAGTGAATTTGGAGCTCAAATATGGTACTTTTTATTATATTGTACTGTATTGAACACCGCAAATCAAATTCATGAACTGCTTTGCTTTAGCAAGATGTTTTTTGGCATCCAACTTCACGTCAAACCTTTTCTTTTTTGCTTCTGTTAAAGTATTACTCTGCAATGACATGACATTGACAGCTGTAGTAATATTTCCTAATTTTTTGGGTCCCTGATAACTATTACTGACACTGCTAACTTTGTTGTATTTTTGTCTGCTGATGTCCAACATCAGGACATTAACCTTGATGATAGAAAGTGTTCTTTTTACGCATGGGTGACATAAGATTGAAACTTGACAGCACCATTTGGGGGCATTATTTATGCCTAAATCCTTTTCTATATTCGGTATTGGTTTCTTTCACTCTTTCAAAATGGCAGCAACCATTTTTAGCCCTGCACAGACACTCGTTCCAACCGTTTCTCCCTGGCCTTTCTACTTGAAGCAAAAACATTATTGGCACAGTATATGGCTGGATTCCAAAATAATGTTTTCCTCCCTGTACATCCACCCACCATTCAGGTCTCATTATGACATTAACACCATTTGCCAGAGTGGTAGAAACAGGTGGTGGATAAAACAGAAGCAAGCATTAGGGCGCTTTCACGACTTGGTGCGATTTGGGGGTGAAGTTGCAACATTGTTGTGTTTTTTATTTGGTTCGGTTAGCGTTCACACTGCACTTTGTCAAAAGCACCAAACATTGCTAACATTTGTCACATGGTCGAAACGGTCGCTGGCCTATTGGACAGAAAATCTGAGTGAAACTGGCCGACACTTCTGGTCTCAGAAACAATGGCGAAACATCAAATATATTTAAATATTACGTCTAGGGTTTTCTGGTTTTGCTGTGGTGTTTCTAATATTTTAGAGGAAGGCGATCAATATGAGCAGCTGATAAGACAGCGAGTGAAAGAGAGGGCGGCCATGATGTGAGGAAGACAATGCTATGTTGTCACACAGACAACGAGGTATGGACATAAGAAGTTATGGATTTGAAAGTAATCAATCTTGAAATCATATATAGGTCCTTACATTGCGTACAAGTTTGAAATTGCAAGCTACATGCACTGTTTTTGGTTCACTTTGGGTAGGATTGCATTCTCACCTAAAGTGAACTGAACTCTGGTGCACTTGGAAGCAAACCGAGACCCCTGTTTTCAAGCGGACTAGAGTTTGGTTGTCTGTACAGTACCAGAGTTCGAATGAGCTTTCACACCACCCCAAACCAACCGTACTATCAGACAAAACGCTCCAGGGTTCGGTTAAACGGACCAAACTGCTGAGGTGTGAAAACAACCTAGGGTTTTTAGCCCAGGTTCAACTGCTTCAGAAATCTGTAGCAAGGCGTAAACAGTTCAGGCCTCTGCTGTGAGGTTTTATGCCTTCATGGATCCAACTCTGTTGCTGCTGTTTTTAACAAGGTTAAAGTGCCCTGTAAGTTCATTGAAACTTAAATTGAATGAAATTTAAATTAGTCCTTACAAGTAAGAGAGCACACAAACAAAATTACTATCCAAAACATCCTCATTTTCCACACATGTTGGTGCTCTCAGGCTAAAAACTTATATTAGTACAAGAGCACACATAAACTAATGATAGAAACTCACACGCACACGCACACGCACACACACACACACACACACACACACACACACACACACACACACACACACACATATATTTTTTAACAGGGTCATTAGAAATGCTCCCTCCCACAAATCGCAGCCCATTCAGGCCTCTTGTGTTTTATGCGCTTGGTTCTGCCCACCAATCAGGAGGCAGGTGGCCAGCAGAGCTCAAAACTGTTCTGCCTTAACGTGAAGCCAAGAAAGTGTGGCCTCTTCCTGACTAAAGCCCAGTAGTGACCTTTTCTCTGATCATCCACACACACACACACACACACACACACACACACACACACACACACACACACACACACACACACACACACACACACACACACACACACAAACACAAACACTGGACACCTTGTTAAACTCAGCAAGGGGCTGCTGGCTCTTCTAGTGCTGGTGGTGGGAAGTAGAAGGACAATAACACATAAAACAGAGTCTGTGCTGTTGACATCTGCATACTCCCGTCCCAAGAGGCAAATCCATGTTCACACATACATTTCAAAACTCTTTTTATTCTTTATGTTGGGCTTCTTCTGCATTAACCCAGCATTTCCAAAGGCCAACTTTGACTTTCTCTGTGATTGTTCATATCGACTCTGATAAGGACATGCTGTTTATCCCAAACATGACTTGGTTTCTGTCATGAAAAGCTTCACAGTGTGTTCATTAATCCTGTTCTTGCTAATTTTGTGTGTCAGATAAAAGATGCACAATACAGGTTTTCTCATTTACATGTATACGGTGTAACATGACTATCAGCCATTTTCCACTGCAGGAACTTAACAACCAGTTACCTGGGGCTTTCCATAACTTTAACATTTAAAACATTTGGTGTTAGTTTTTTTTAATTACGTTTCCATTGTATTTAACAATGATAACGATGAAGATTATGATGTTACAAAGGCAATAGCAGGCGACAACTGTCATTTTATCTTATCTTTTTTTAAGTTTTGGTGTCCTGCTTCATAGAGATGCACAAGTAAAATGGTGAATACTGTTGTTTGTTAGTAGCAGCAGACATCCTTGTTGTTGTTGTGTCAGACTCATCCACTCACGTAATTTACTTGAGTATTTCCATTTTCTGCTACTTAATACTTCTACTCCACTACATTTCAGAAGGTAAATATTGTACTTTTTACTCAACTACATGTTTATAACTTTTATAATTTGTTTTACTGTAAATAAAAAGCATGTGATATTAGGGATTCTATAATCTAGTATACAAAGTATCTAAATTTGGCTCCCCATGATGAACTACAACATTAAAATGCTCTTACATGTATTTGTTAGTGATAAAAACAAGTTTATTCTATAATAATATGGGAGCCATTCTGCATAATGGGTACTACCTTTACTTTTACTTTTTGGTACTTTCATGCTGATAATTAATGATGTACTTTTACTTTAAGGAATACTTCACCCTCAAAATTATCATTTGTATTTCAATTGTTTACCCTGGGTTATCTTGAATTCTTCAAGAAAAAAATATTTTTCTTGCATGCCTCCACGAGGAACGAAGAATCCAAAAAACAGAATTTGTTCAATTCTTTTTTCAGGAGAAACAAAAGGAGTTCTAAGTATTTCCTCATAGTTGTGTGCATTTCAGTGTGGCCAGTAAGCTTTTAGGAAATGATCTGAAATAGCCAAACATGGACAGCCTCATTTTCAAGTTTACTTCAATTAACGTGAACATAGCCAAAAACATGTGAAAGGTGGTCCAGTGATCATTTAGCATTGTGTGTGTCTGTTTGCAGATCCATGTGCATGTGCTGCTGCTTTGGGAGTTGCAGGTTGGGCACGGATGCCACAATATGGGCTTTAATTCAGACCTCTCTGTCAAAAAGGAGGGGACAGAGCAATTAGCCCCATGGAGGAGAGAGAAAGAAAGAGGGAAGAACGAAGGGGAATTGTGAATTTGACACATTAAATGGTGGCCGTCATTAGCATGTAGCTGTGTGGCGTTTTATTCACTGGATCCTTGAATGCATATTGCTTCACTACCATGACTGTACCCCCACCTCTCTGCTTCCTAGTCTGTCTATCATCCCCACGGCCACCTTTCACTTGTAATCACCCTATTTAGCCTCCTTTTTCATTCACTTTCTACGGCTTTTCTGTCGCCTTCATCTTTTTATGCCGTCATGCTGACTAGATTAGAGTCCCTGGAATCAAAACAAATTAAGCTGGATAATTAGATGTAGGAACAAATGAAATGTCAGACACTAGTTGGTAGGCTCAACACCAATAAAAGCACAAGGTTATCTTCCTGTATTAGAACCAAATATAAATGTGATGCTATGTTTATAGAACGACTGACCAAAAACTGTGGATGTTGCTCAGCAGTTCCTGCAGGGTTTCTGGAGACACATTAAAAACTCATTCTGACTTGAATTAGTCTGTCGAAGACCTGACACAGCTTCTGTTCGAGCTGACTTTCGCTCAGCCTGTTGTCTCTAGTATATTAGCCTGGAAAAGAGCAAAGTAGCAGGCCCAGTGTGGTGCCTTTTTCTCCATTGTGCTGAAATCACCTCATGCCAGCTTTCCGCTGTCACATTAGCGCACATCAAGACACTGGGCAACACACAACCCACACAAAAAGGAAGTTTGTCCTCTGGGTTTCCATCTTTCAACTCAGTGTAGATTCAGTTTTGTGTTTTGTTGGTGCAGAATGATAATTTAGTATGCCATCTTCAAATTAGACTGAATACAATGTGTTTCAAGCGTACTAAATTAACAAGGATTGAAATTTCCAACGTAGTCATTGTAAATTAGAGTAATTCTGACTTAGCCATTTTGTGTACAGCTTGTGTACATGAATGCATGAGCGTAAACGCCCAGGGGGGATGAAAGTCACATCAGGATGGGTGTTTTTAACTATAACAGGCTGGAGGATGATCCGCCTTTCACTCAGTTACTTACTTGTCTTTTGAAAACTGGGTCTAGTTGATTTGTCACATAACTGTATTGTATAACTGTTGGTCCAAGCGCATACATGCTCGTGGGCGGAAACTCTGAAACCTGTGTGTGCACCGGGGCGTATTTTGTCTGTTGTGCATGGACCCTTATCGCTCTATGGCCTGTGTTTTAATGGACATCCAACAGGTAGCTGCTGGTTAAAGAGTTAAAGAATATGTTCCAGTTTTCCAGTCTGTTTCAAAACAATAGTCAGGTACCCATATAAACACTGAAACAGCTTTTGCTTGTTGTAACAATTCCAACTGTTCATACTGGTCATTATAAGATCCCTTTCTAACGCTGACAACACACCAAGCAGCAGCGAAGTGCAGCCTGTGCCATGCAATATCTGTGAGAAACTGTGGCGGCCGCTCTGAGCTGCGGGCGTTTGATTTTGCAGCTTAGTGCGGCCAAACTAAAACTTGAGGATAGTTTAGCTTTTAGCGGCAAAGTGTGGCCAGAGAATTCCGGCAGACAATCAGTAACAGAGTGTTGTGACTCCTGTGACCTATATTTACAAAAAATATTTCCCGCTGATGCATTTTAATAGTTTTTGGACAACAATGGAGCTCTGTGGCACAGACGAATAAGGTTTATCAGACTTAAGATACACAAAAAATACTTGTTACTAAGAAAAAGATAGGATATTGCCAACCTTATCCTTTAAACTGGTCAAAACCAAAGTCCATTCTCCTCTTTACACATTTTACTTTTTCTTCTCTCCTGTTCCCTCTCTTCCAGTGTGGCCTCCAGTCCCCCTTTTCTACTCTCTCTCTCTCTCTCTCTCTCTCTCTCTCTCTCTCTCTTTCTCCTTTTCCTCTCTGCCTGTTAAGGCTGGGCAGGCCGAGCTGTCAGAGCAGCAACAATCCCGGTCCATTAGTATGGTAATGAGGCTGCGGGCCGACAGGTGGCCTGCTAGACAGCTCAATTAAACTGCTCATTAAAGAGGAAAGTTAACGAAGCTGCAGCCCGGTGCCAGTAAGGCTTTAACACACAATGTGATGTCACAGGCAACAAATTGCTGGTGAGTAGGGGAGTGTGTCAGTCTGCATGTGTGCAAATGTGTGTGTATGTGTGTTACCCTGTCTGTCCTTGTGTGCACATGTATGAATGTGTGAGTGTGTGTGTGTGTGTGTGGCCAAAGATTGAAATAACAGGTCAGAGAAAGTTAGATGGATGTTACTAATAAGGCAGATAGTCAGTGATCAGATAAGATGAGAGACGAGGGAGGAGAAGGGAGGGAGAAAAAAATAAGTCACTCAAACTTGGCCTTTTACTGTCCCATCAGGCTGCCAGTGGCCAAGTTCTCTGCTTCATTAACTGGACAAGAACACAGTAATGCTCTCATTAATATAAAACAGCCAAAAACACACAAAGTCACAAGTTTACTGCATATTATTGAAATATTCTCTACATCCCAGCTCGTGTGTTTAGCAACATTTAGAGCAGTCTAATTTGAACACAACTAAAGAAGCTACGGTCTGAAGTCAATACTGAAGAAATACATTCCAACAGGCTGTTGCTGCAGTTCTTTAGGGTTCACCTTGCAGGTCGACCTCGATCACCTTCATTACGAGTTTTATATCATGATTTAGTGAATTTTCTTTAAATTCTATTGTAAAACTGTTGATAAAATAAACAGACTGCAACACTGTTTTTTGGTTTCTACAGTAGTTTTAATCAATAAAAAAGGAAGATACTTCATCACACTGATGCAAAAATACTGTGAATGAAATATTGGCATAAAGCATTAGCATAGTCTACCTCAGTAGAAATGCAAAATCTCTGTCATTTTACAGTAGCCTACATTATCATGTTGTGTTGACAAAGTGATGTGACAAGGTTAGCATGACTGAAAAGAGAGAGAGAGAGAGAGAGAGAGAGAGAGAGAGAGAGAGAAATAAGTCTTCTACATAGTCAAAGTTGCTGTTGTTGCTGGTAAAAAAAGGGAAATTATCATTATTGTTTTTTACAATCAGGGTCATTCTTATTCTCCCAGTAAAACATAGGTTCACATTTTTTTCTAGTGTTTCTAAAGACAATACTAACATGCCACATGTATGCCATATGCATGTTGAAGGAGTTATTAGAGTTATTATATCACTGTAATTATTCCTCCTCTCCATGCTAGCTATGAAGTGATCTCTTTCTAGCTGTGGTTCTTTGTCATGGCAGTATATTTGCATATCATGTTGGGGAGTAACGGTGTTACATAATGAGGATACAAAAAAAGGTAACTGTATTCTGTTAAAGTTACAGAAAAAAAATGTCATCAGATTACCGATACATTTAGTAAAAATGGGGATTATTAGCAGCATTGAAGAATGATATACTACCACGCGCATGCACACACACACTTCACGAGTCTTACACAAACCATAGCCAGTTAATTATTATGGCCTCTAACGTTGGTGATTCACTGGGTGAAAATTTCAAAGCAGAAAAGGGGGAACGACATCACAGTACAGTGCCCATATTTGGTGTCCAAAAGTAATCAAGTTACATTACTTTAATATTATCTAATGGATTTGGCAACTGAATACATTTTGTGATAGTAATTGTATTGCCCTGTGCATTTAGTCAACTTGATGTAAAAAGCAAAAGCATTTTAGATGACATAAAGGTTTTATTCCATCTCTGTCACTTCTGTAGAGTTTTAAACGCTGCAAAAGTTACAACTTACAAATAGATTCCAAATCAAGTGCACATTCACATATTCTGCTAATGAATAGATAACATACATATTGTATTGTTTTTTTTACTATTATTGATACAATAACAAATGAAACTTTATATAAGCAATGATTTCAACAAGCTTAAAGTAAATTGCAGTAACATTAGATACAAACATTCTGGGGTTGTTTCACCCCTCCCTCCAAAAACAGTCCACAAGGAGAATTTGACCCATTAAAAGGTCTTTATGAAAGTAAATTTGCCTCTTTAAGTAAATGACAACATTAAACTTTTTGCTTCATTCACTGTTTGAGAATAAATTACACTCATTTACGAGATTTACACTACATGATTGAAGTTCTGGTTGGGATGGAGGTGGGGGGCATTGAGTGCAACATATTTTAATAGTCGCTCATTGTTTATTATGTATGAGAATAAAGATGTAACACAACATGGTAATCAGTTTGTAACCCTGACCAATTTAGTCTGTAATCCGGGGGGCGTGCTCTCTGAAGTGTGAAAATGTGGCCATATGCGTCTTGCTTCTCTCTCGCTATCTCTTGTGTTTCAATCGCTGCGTCTGTGACATGGAGGATCATGGGAGTTAATGGGGTAGCACTACGGTCAACAAACGGGGTTATGTATGGGCACAAACAAGAACACAGTGAGAAAACAGACCCGCCAGATTCGCTCAAAGCTGTCTGAAAGATGTCTGCCCTTATGAATATGCTAATCCCAGTTTACCATGAACAAAAAAATGCTCACTAATTAATCAGCAACAATGGCCTCCTTTAATGACACTTTAGCTGCAGTTGGAGACAGAGACTAGTGTATGTATGTGTGCGTATGAATATAATAACAATATTCATCTAAACCTTTTGGCAGTTAGTCAGTTCGCAATTTTTTTTATTCTGTGGTGGACACAGTTTTCATGAGAAAGAAATCTAAGTTTATTTAAGTTTATTTGGCACGGTGGCGTATCAAAATCGAAGAAGAAAGAAAGGGAAAAAAAGAGAATTCTTGGAAACACCAAACTCATACAAAAGATTGGAGATTTTACTGATTACCAGTTTAACAAACATAATGACAATTGTCATGGCGACAGACGTGATTGACAGGCCTGCAGCCAGACACAGAGTCAGAGGTGTGTTGTGTCTGAATAAGCTGTTTTGCTGCATTGGGTATTAACCTACATAACACAGATCTCCTCAGCTCAGAGATGATGTGAACTAAACTGGATGGATACAGGCCATTCTTACCACAACCCCAAAACTAGACCAAACCCTCAAACAGTTAACAGTAACACAGAGGGCCCTACTTTCCTGTATGAGGGTGTACTGGCGTACATTTTTGTTGGTAGGCCACATGATGCATCTGGATATTGGGTGGAACAAGAAAAAAAAACATCATCATACATTGTAAGTGTGTTAGTGAGTGGGACAATTTGTCCTGTTTACAAGCAGAGCTCTCTCTGCCTTGATGTATGAGAAAGAAAGTTTGTAATATGAGCTCAGTCTCTTGACAAGCAACTGGTTTCAAGGTTCTACATAGGTTCTGGCTGTTGCATAAGAAGTGGACAGCCCTAATTAAATGCTTTGCTGCTTAACACTGAAACTTTTGTAATGCCTTGATGTATGATTTAGTAAGGAATTTAGTGGGGAATTTTTCATAGTAGCATGTTTACATTCTCTTCTCACCATTTCCCCCCCAAACTTAACTTCTGAATTCTCCTTCAAAACTTTCCCTGACTTCATGATGTTTTCCAGTTAATAGGAAATTGGTTAGAAACAAAGCAAGGGCATTTTGTGGACGTTTGACCACACCCTTTCTCTTCCTGTGTTCCTGCCACCTCATAACGCCCCTCTCTTGTCTTTACATCTGTCCTGTGTGCCCTTCAGCAACAGTGGATCATTGAAGTCCAAGCAGTCAGCAGTCAGCAGCCCGCTGGTCTATTATGTCACTAATTGGTGGCATGAGTGAGATGGCTACAATATCAAAAGGCAGGAAGCAAAGGTTGGAGGGACTGTGGGGGGTGAGGAGATGGAGAGAATGAAGGGGGAAAGGAAAACTGAGAGACAGAGGGAGAAAGAGTGAGATTTGTTCTAATTAGAGTAGGGCGTGTCCATCCTCCTTGTTAGAGGCAAATTAGGTTGACGGGAGTGACAAGTTTTGTGCATGGCATGTGTGTGTACATTTAAGAGAGAGTGTGTGTGTGTGTGTGTGGGCATGCCAGTCCAAGGGCTTCTGGTAAGATGTTGTGCATGAGCTTGACAATGGAGTTACCAGGTTTGGGTTTGAGGCTTCCTGATAAGCTGCTCTCATAATACCGGCTCTGTTGGTGGGAAACAGAAAATGGAAAAAAAAGAAAACTGTAAGAATTTAAAAAGAAAAGGAGAGATGGAGAGAAAAAAAGAGTTTGGTGAGTAACTCTGAATTTGACTTCACCTACTCCATGAAGAAGTAGGGGTGCAATTTCAGTGTGTCTGTAAAAATTAGGTTTGTCCCAAGTTATTCATTGATTGGTATTGGCCATTTCTGGTCCTTAATATCTCATTCTGCTCCATTAAAGGGGCACTCCATCAATTTTACGCATTAGGGTTAATTTTCTTTTCTTGAGTACTCACCTTGCAAAAACAATTGTATGACAGCTCTGGAGGGTACTTTCAAAGTTTGTAAATAATAACTGATGATGTCATAGTGTCTCAGCTTGAGCCTAAGAGGTGAATGTTACAAATGACCTGTGTAACAAACTGTAGGGGGCTGGTGGGGGTAATGCATTATCGGAGGTGCAGGACCCAGTGATTTTTGGAGTATGAATCATACCAGGGACTAAAGTATCTCGGCCTCACTGGGTCTATTTTAACCATTCTTTTTTAATCTGTTTCTTGTGAGGCTCCTTAACTTAATGGAGGTCAAAATAAATTAGTCAAGTAGAACTTCATTTGTCACCAAAGGGGCAATTGGTTTCGCAGCAGTGACCACACAAGATCATTACAAATACAACAATAAATAGCAAACATGTAAGAACAAAAAACAAAACAAATTTAAACAAACATAAACTTAATTCCAATTAAAAATTACTGGACTACCCCCCTCAAACACTGGCATTGATTTCTACCGCACAGTAGGCCTATATGAACCTTTGAGCAGAACAAACTAATAAACATCGGCCAGCGGTTGTTGTGAAGTGTATTCCATAATGTATTTTTGGCTGCTGCAGGAAGGTGTTTCTAGAGAAAAAGCTCTAAAAACCCTTTGTACACTACCTGCTCAGCAGCAAACGTCAGACAGAAAGAAGGAATAGTCCCTCAGGAGCTGGTAGAGACCGAAAACAGAGCTAAAAGAGAGAGAATATTGGTCAGAAAAACAACTCCAAATAAATGATTATGTTGCTCATAACTGTTAAATGTGTAAATAACAACTGTTTGGTAACAAGTTTGCCATGTGATGACTTAAGCTACTGGGACCTTGAATTTCCCCTTGGGGATCAATAAAGTATCTATCCATATCAACATATTAAAAGGTGATAGAATTGACAATGTTGTAATGTGGTCACAACTATAGTTTCTGCTGCCACAAAGTGGCAAAGAAAAATCAGTTATTGCAGGTTTAAGCAGAGCTATTTAGCATTCAAATATCTAAACTGGCTTTAACTCTAAGGTAGCCTTCCCCCGAGACATCCAAAGTAACAAAACAAAGTGTTACACACTTGGGAAAAGTATCGCTCAGAAACACTGTTGGGTTAATGCTTTAACAAAAATCTAAATTGTATGGTTATTATTTGTGCTGTGGTAAACACAACACTAACACTAACATCCTCTCTTTCACCGCTCTCGTTTGCCCTGAGGGCGTCTTCTGCAGGCTCATGTGTCCTAATCGTCCCCCTCTCCCCGTCACTTCCACTGACCCCCTGTTGTGTAGGGAGAGCCCGACATTAAATCTTAATCTCACCCGCTTGATGGAGAATGCAGGTCCCTGAAAGGCAGCATTTTCTGGTTACATGAACCCATTGGAGGTGGATCAACCATATGCCAATTGACATGGCTGGGGCTGAATGGCCAACGTGGATTGTAACAGTAGTCCTTGGACAAAAAGCCCCCCGCGGGCTCCCACACCTCCACCACAACTGAACAGACGTTCAGGCTGCCGCTGACACAAGGCCAGAGGCCCCAGCCCCACGAACACACACACACACACACACACACACACACACACACACACATACAGGATATTGGTCCCCCACTGGCCTCTGATGTTTGTTTTTGATATGATGTTAGGAATACAAGGATTGGACACAAATGACACTGTTGAGCTCAAAACTGTTGTGAAACAAACATTGAAAGAAATTTCATAGCCAACTGCTGAAAACTCAATTCTGATCATTAAGTCATTACGCTTTATGTCTGTTTCACATTTATTTACATATCATGAATGTGTGTAGATTTTTTTTTTAACAGCAGCATCTTGTTTCAAAAGTACATTACTGTTGACTTCTGTGGACAGTTCTGCTGGTCCAGATTTTAGCAGATCATCAAATTACTTTAGCTTGTGATGATATAGTTTCAAGTCAATATTTTGTGCAAAATGTGTTTGTAGCCATGGGACCGGTCCAGACGAAAATTGCCAGTGCCAAATTGTATTTCTCAGTCTGACCCTACAGGGCTGACACATAAAGACAGGCAACAGTTCACTCTGACATTCACACCTACAGGCAATTTAGAGTCACTCGGTAACCTAACCTGCATGTATTTGGACTGTAGGAGGAAACTCCCCAGAGAAAGAAGACCACTGCACCATCCTGCCATCCAAGTCTCACAGATCTCACAGGTATCCTGTCTTCATTAATACCATCATTTCAGTGCAACCCAGTCACTACCTGGAGAATTTACTCAATATATCTTGTGAACTAATATCCAAGTGGAAAACAAACGTTTTTTTTTTATTATCTAACCACACTGGTAATCTGAAAAAAAACGCTTTACATTAAAATTGCATCCTTTTAAATCCCCTGAATTTAGAAAATGTATTATTACTCTACATTAGCCACTCAGCACAGCAGTGGTATAAAACTAAATGTATATAAAAACGAGTGTAAATCTTTCAACTATAATCATAAAAAGTGTTGATCATGACTGATTGTACACGTATAATTAAATTGTAATCAGATAGCAGTGAACAATCCTGTTCTTTTCTACACCAGTGATCCCACATGAGAGCGTGAGACGGCAAGCTTTAGTGAAAATGCGCCCTGATTGGAGAGGCAAGCTGGCCCTGCCACTCCACTGACTGTACCACTGGAGAGGCCAGTGCGTTCAACATATGGGACAGGGATGGTCAATAGGATTACCTCGTGCACCTCTCCTTCTCCCTCTTCTCTCCACCACACATAATCAACCAGGGGATGAAGTCCTGAACCACCAAGCCTCCGCTGAAGTATCCCAGATCCCCTTTCGCCTACTTGGGAAGGGAGAGTGGGGCAGTGGGGGTCTCATGGGCAGAGAGAAAGAGCAGGGGGGACCACCAGATGGATTAACATATTCAACAGAGGCAGAGATCAAGCCTTTATAGAGTAAGGACAGAGGGAGGCTTTCTCTCACACATACAGAGTCTGAGAGAAAACAGACATGAGTGTAAGCTGGATTTGTTTTCATTGTCATGGAAAAACAGCGATGGGCCAAATGATAACTCAGCTTAAATTTTCTTTTCTCACAAATGTGTGCAGGACATGGACATGTGCACACACCTTAGTACACCTTAGAAAGAAACTAAATTGTGTAAATACATTCACTCAAGATACTTGTACATCAGTACAATACTTGAGTATGAATGCATTTTTGATACTAATTTATACTGCTACATATCTAGAGGGACATATCGTACTTTGTAGCCTCATAATCAGACTGAATTGACTATTTTATTCCACTTCATTATTCAGGCTGACATTGTGTTCCTGGTGGCTGTGCTCTGTTTGGGAGAGGATGTTCTGCCAGAGTAATTTCTAAAACAAAAAGCTGCAGTAGTGAAGAAAAATTACAAGTTAAGATAGACTTAAACATTAAGTCGATTAGATGATGGACAAAATGTTAATTGATATCAATTTTGCTGAAATATCAGTTGTTAAAATGGGTAAATATGCTAAATATTCGCTGTTTCCAGCCTCTAAAAAGTCCAGCAAATTAAACAACAAAATACACAGTTTACCATGCCCCCTAGAGCGACACATACTGTAGATGTGTAAGAGTCCACATATAGGGTGAGCATGCGCAATATTTCTTCTCACATTTTTCTTTTTATTAAAGTATTAGCAACTGTCCACATAGCACACACACACACACACACACACACACACACACACAGTATTACTACTGTGCTGTGAGCGAACTTGTGGCCCTGTCCCAGCATGGGCACCAGATTACAGACCCTGTTTTTTTCGCTGGTTTGCTGTTCTCATGACATGTGAATGGCCAGTTAGATAGTGGAACAACATTATCCTACACATTCATCTCCACATCAAAGATGAGCCCAACGGCTGGAGGAATACCACCCTGAAAGAGAGCAAAGACCCGGCTGCAAATGTTGGATTAGAGATCCAAAAGCGGAAAGTAGCTTGTGTAGTGTTTATGAATGACTGTTGATATCTGATCAGGCTAAGTTCTCTTTTCTTTTACACGCATCTTGCCTAAACCAAGACATTGTTTAGCTCTTATTTCCATAGTAAAGCATTTGATCTTAGCCTTGTCAGACAAAAAAGGTATACATGTGAAAATCACATTAAATCCATCTTGTTGTACTCGTTAAACCTCTGTTGTGTCACCTTTAACCATCAGTGATCACTTGTTACTTGTTTCAGTGAACACAGCGTAGTATCTGAGTAAGTATTACACTCATACATAGAACATGTTATTCCAAAGCTATATATAATCTGCTGCTATAACAGCCACTCTTCTGGTTTCAGGCTTTCCACCAGATTGTGGAGCCTGGCTGTAGAGATTTGCTCCCATTCAACCGCAAGAGCATTAGTGAGGTCCAACACTGATGTGGGGTGATAAGGTCTGGCTCACAGTCTGCGTTCCAGTTCATCCCAAAGGTGCTGAATGAGGTTGAGGCCAGGGTCATTCCCCTCTGGCAGGAGGCTGCAGTCCATCAGGACCAAAAACCTCACCACAAAAACAATTCCTTCCCGACTGCAGCTGGCCTCGTTAACATGACCCGGGACCCCCACTGACACGGTCTCCAATTCTGATCCACTCCTGACGTTATACGTATCTTCCCTCTTGCACATATTTTTGTACTTTTACTTACATTTTATTGTATGGCTGTGCAATTACTGTAATCAAATATTTATTTATTTATTTATTTATTTTTTTTTGCAACATATTTTATTGAGATCAGAATCAAGTTTTGAAACTAGACATCTTGTACAGTTTAGATTTTAAACAGAAAAATACACAGAAGACAAACTTACACAGCACAACAAATTATACATAAAAGGCAAGGAAAAAGAAAGGAAACAAAGAGTAAATAAATAAAATAAGGCACAAAACTCACCCACCCCACCCCACCCTGGCTTAGTTGGAATAATATGCATGTACATACAAAATATAACAGAACTTAGTCTGGTAAGACTTGTAAGTCTGTGAAATATGATAGAAAAGGCTGCCATATACGAAAAAAATGTATCAGTGTCACCTCTCATTGTGTACTTAATTTCAAGAAAAACATAACATCTTTGAGCCACTGTGAAACTGAAGGAGGGTTTGGAGACTTCCACTGTAAGAGAATTCGACGTCTGGCTAGTAAAGAAGTGAAACTAAGAATTTCCTTCTGTGCTAAAGTTAGTTGATCTGACTGGCCAGGGGTCCCAAAAATAGCAATTAAGGGGCACGGTTGAAAATCTATTCCTGTTATAATTGAAATTGTATTGAAATAACCAGACCAGAAAATGTGTAAGCATGGATAAAGGAAAAACATGTGGCTCAAGTGGCAATGTGGGTTCAGACATCTATCACACTTATCCTCTACTTCTGTAATCAAATTTTAATTAGGATTTCAATTTCGGTTTTGGCTACTAACAATCACAAAAACAGTGTAATCAAGAAAAACTAATATTTTGCAGATTACGTTTTGCAAGTAAACTCTTATGTTGTCTTGTGTTCTGAATGGAAAAAAAAGTTAAAATGGGAAAAGTATTAGGGGGAAATTTCACAGTTCAAGATGTTTTCGCTGTTGAGTTGTTTAACTGTTCAAATGTTTTTTAAGTTTAATAAATGCGACATCTTTGCAAAAGTCAATGAGCAATTGTGTTAAATAATTGTGATTATGATTTTTTCCATAATCGAGCAGCTCTATTTTAATGTAAATGTTATTATTTTTATTTTATATTTACACTTTTGCACTGTGTTGACGTGTATTGTTGTGCACCAAATCATTATAGAGTCAAACTCCTTGTATGTGCAAACATACTCGGCAATAAACGGCTTCTGATTTAGGAGAAAGCGAACATGAGAAGAGAACATGGAGACCTCTGAAAAAGACAATGTGGAAGGAATTGCTGAAAGGTGAGGGGTTGAACAAGTGAATGCCAGGCAGTGATAAAGGAACTCACCACCAATTACATCAATCTGTTGAGCAGCAGCATGCAGGAACACTGTGTAATTCGTCAGGTTTGGCAGCCGTATACTCATCAAAATCACAGTGAGCTTTAAATGTGCGATGAGAGTGGGACAAGAGAATGAGAGCGGCATATCGATGTAGAGACGGAGACAGAAAGAAGACAATCCAGCAGCTCCCAGAGAAAGAGGGTGAACCTGCTGCCTGGCTGCTGGTGTTGTGATTGATGAGGTCACTGAGAGTGCTTCCCCAAAATGCAGAGTGTCTTCAGAGGGTCAGTCAGAGGTTGGGTAGAAGTCAGAGTGCAACCAAAGGGGAGACGCAGAGTCTGAAAGTACCATAACAAATGTCAGTAAAATTATTAGACTTTCCTGCCCTTGATTGCTGTGTGTCTTTGACTGTCTTTGATATTTTACCATCATGACGTCAAAGTAAATCTTTGTATGATTAGCTGCCATGGCGCTTGTCACAAGATCATACTGTACATCTAAACTTCTGTTTCTCCACAGTAAAGGGTGGAGTGTGTAAACACTCTGTTGAGGTTATGTCTCCCTTTTCCTTGACTAATATGTGACATTAATGTCACCTGAGGCCATGGCATGGCCATGATAATAAGCATTTTATTCACACAAATTGTTTGTTGTTTTAGCAGCCTGTGTTTATTCGTCTCTTCAAATGGTCGCCCTTGCTGTGTGTATAAAGTTTACCATGACCTTCAATCTCTTGTGTAATTTTTCTCCAGCTTTCTCCTTGTTCTTCTTGTCACTGTAAAGTCGAGATAAAAAGATTCAGGCTAAGTGTGACTTTTGGACTTTAAAAAAAAAAAATTGCAGCTGCATCTGCGCAACTGCTCCCACCGCTCTGATATCTCTTTATACATAATACATGTGTATAGGTTCTGTTGTGCATATGGGCCTGTGTTTGTGAATATATATATATATATATATATATATATATATATATATAATGAAAGAAATTGAATTTCCACTTGCAGGATTAATACAAATATAACTTCTCCTTAATTTTCCTTAAATGTTAAATACTTATGAAATAATCATTGTCGTATCTTGATGTGGTCAAGTACAAGGAACATGCAGACATGCAAAGGATGTTGAGCAGACTTTGTCAAATATGATGGAATACCTGTTGCATTGTAACATTTCAACGGCGTAGCAGCAACGTGATAATGTAATACGTTGTAACTGTAATGTTGCAGTCTTTTCACCGTAAGAAATGATACGTCACATTCACAGCGTTGCAGGGACATACTGTGTTTGTAGGGTCGCCAGGAGGCAGGACTTACGTTTTGTATATGAACAAAAATACATGACAATGACAAACCTTGTTGTAAAATATCATAAGCCCTACAATAATAATCCCTCCACCCCTAAAATAACATACATGCTAATTCCAACACACATACAGTACACACAAAGCACTATCCAGTGTTGTCACTTAGTGTCCCCGGGTGGGAGGGCCAGCAGTGGAGTAGCTATGTGTGAAGGTAACCTTTTCAACCGTGTTGGAGCCACTTGGTAAACACACACTATAATTACTGCTTATTAGAGGCTATAGGGGCCCATTAGTGGCACTGGCCCTACCCCTCACTGCCTGCCACCTCATTATAGAAGCCAGCACAGCACAGTCTGCCTCATTACCACCTGCCTGTTAAACTCTCTCTCTCTCTCTCTCTCTCTCTCTCTCTCTCTCTCTCTCTCTCTCTCTCTCTCTCTCTCATAAACATGCACACTTGTGAGCATGCTGCAGGTGCTGTCAGATTGAAGTCAGGTGTTGACTTGTTAAGTGTTGGACAGTGGAAAATTGTGTGTGTCTGTGTGTGTGTGTGTGTGTGTGTGTGTGTGTGTATGTGTGTGTGTATGTGTGTGTGTGTCTGTGTGTGTGTGTGTGTAAACATGTTCATTGCATCATCTAACATTAGTCCAAAGACTGTTTGCTTCGTGTTATAAGAAATGCTCATTATTTTTACAGGAATACTGAATTTGGTCCCATTTATGCTGCATTTACTTGAGATGGGAAATGTCGCTGGCAACATACATAACTTTAAAATAAATAAATAAACAAGTCCATTGTAGTTCTTTTAGTAATGACCCTTTCTTCCATTTTGTCTGACGAATGCACACACTCTGGAGGATTTGGAGGTTTGATGTGGTCACTGATTATTCTGATGTGCTGACATAAAGCAAGTAGGCCTACATGATTGCAGCTATGAGGTGAGAAGTGAGGTCCACCGAAAGTAAAGTAACTAGTTACATAGTTAACTTCATACAATGTAACTTACATTTTGCTGATGCAACAAGCTGCAGGTATTTTTAGATTGAGCTTGAAATTACAAGCCTGGGCTGTCATCATATGTGCTCACACACATAAACACAAACAAAATGTTCTCTCTTAATTGCTCCCTCAGTGTGCCCCATTTTGACCCAGTCTCTATATAAAAAAAACAAAAAAACAATGTCACATTCCAGACCATGCCACCCAATGCTGTTCACTGTGCCGCCTGTGCTGCAAACAAAAGCCTCCTCTCTGTCAGCAGGCACTGAACTGAGTGCAGCTGCCACTGCCATTTCTTTACTTTACTGGCGGGCCAGAACTTCTCAACAACACTGATTTACTGGGGAATACAGACATTATTTTCTTCCCCTCTCCCTTCTATTTCTCCCATCCCTCTCTGCCCTCTCTGTGCCCCCTGTTAGGGTAACATTTCTGAGCTGGGTCTGTTTGACTTTGCCATGGCAGCAGAGGCAGAGTGAAGCTGCCAGCACACTCTCTTTCTCTTTGATTCTTTTTTTTTTCATTTTTTTTTTTCACTCTCAACCCTCCGTTGAGCTACAGTGGTTGATTGAATGGCACCATGGCAGCACTGGCAGTTAAAGACTTGTATCTGTCTCAGTTGCACGCTCTCTGTGTGTTTTTCTTTGTTCTGTTCCTCCAGGTGAATGCCATGCAGCCAAGGGTGCCAGGGAAGCAGATGGCTTCAAGACAGAGAAAGGAAGCAGAAGTGTAGAAGAAAAAAAAAACAATGTGGAGGAAAGACTCTGTGGAGAATACCAAGCACTAGGGATGAAGCAAGTCCTTATACCTAAACTTAATAAAATAAAAGTTTGATGTCCATCCTTCCACTTTGACCTCCTCCCTTTTGACGTTTTGCTGCGCTGTAACAACAATGCGCCACTTCCCGTTTTGCACTGAATGCAAACAAATGAATGCTGCTTCATCCAGGATGCCAGCTGGAGCAGGAATGATGTAGAAATACAGATTCAAAATTCAAAAAGCCACAAAGGTCAAAATTGAACAAGAGACAAGAGCCGTGTCTTAACCACTACACCAGGACGCCCCAAATAATTTTCTTGGTGGTAAAGAACTGAAAGAATTATGAGTGAATAATGCATTTCACATTGTGGCTTCCTTCCTGTGCACATTGCATTTATGCTTTAAATACTTATTTTGACAAAGACATGATCAAATAATGTATTCCATCCATCCATCCATCCATCCATCTTCGTCCGCTTATCCGGTCTCGGGTCGCGGGGGTAGCAGCTCCAGCAGGGGACCCCAAACTTCCCTTTCCCGAGCCACATTAACCAGCTCCGACTGGGGGATCCCGAGGCGTTCCCAGGCCAGGTTGGAGATATAAAAAATTATCTAAATAATGTATTGGTGTTATTATTCTACACAAAATATATCTAAAAAAAATATGATATAAAACATTTAGAGGAACAACAAATTAAATAATCAGATCAAGAAACTCACATATTTTAGCAAACAGGTTGTTTTATCTGTTTGAACAAGTGGACCAATATGCGGCGATTGAAATGGACATGTCTATCTTCGAGTCTGAAACAGAGTTAAGAATCATCAACCTGAAGCACCTGTTAGTCTTGGATTTAATTAGGAAAGAAAAGAGTTAGCTCTTGTGGCCTGCACTGAACAACAGGTTACTTCCTTAAGAATCCTCCAATTCTTGCCATGTGGTTAGCTGTTTTAGAGGTGGCTGATAAAGGAGCATGTGTGGCATTCAACATATAAGCATACAGTGTGTGTGTGCATCTGTGTGTGTGTCCACTCCAGGGTGCTCCAAACTTTAAGGACAGCCCCTCCAGAAAACACAGGCCTGGCCCTCCAAACTCAAAGGACAAGCTCCATTCACCGCCTGGCAACAGTGCTGAGAAATGGAGAAGAAATGGGCAGAACCGATTGGGTGGGCAGTAAATTATCAACTTTTAGAGGAGAAGACACGATATTTATTTATAGCATTCAGCCAGGGCACTTGGGGAGGGTTGAAATGGAATGGGGGTGCGCGTCTTTTGCAAGGGGCATCCTAGGTGGTCAGCATTGACCTGCACTAACCCCTTGTATCCTGTCTCATTCTCCCACCCTTCACACTTGTCTTGTACCCAAAGCTCCAGAGACCTCCCTGGTAATTAGGGAACGAGTCACACCCACTCCCTGCCCCCAAATGCAGTAAATTTTCCTCCTTCTCCTGGCCTTGTGACACACACACTCACACATCCTCAGAATTAAGGCTTTTTGACACCATTCAGTCCGATCCCTACTTGCTCTATCCCCCACTCTACATTTTATCACCACCCCTTGTTTTGTTTTGCTGTCTCAATCCATCAATCTTCCCATTAGCCCTCCATATTACGGAAACCGCAGGGAACGCCCCCTTTACACCAGCCCTTCAAATCTGTCTTCCTCTCTGCACCTCCCTCAGCCTCCTCCACTTGCTGCTGACTCCCTCTTTCCCTCCATCCTTCAAGTCCAGCCTCATTTGTCCAACCCGCTGCTTTCAAATGATCACACTCTCCCTCGTCCCTAAAGTTTTTCTGCTGATTCACCTCCAACTCAAAGTTAACATCAGACTTTCCTGGGGCAAGTGCGGAAAGGATGGAGATGGACAGAAAGAGAAGTATTGGTGATGCTGTGGGTAGACCGTGGTGGGGGTAGCAGCACTTTGGGTGGTATGTTTCCTGCGAGGGTGGGACACAATGCCCCCAGTGTTCAGGCAGGCCCACAGGAGCTTGTTTTACAACAGGGGAGGGGCGGCCATCAATGGCCAGATGATGTGAACCACCCTGAGCCGATTCACAGTGACAAACAGCCCCCTCCAAGCAGACCCCCACCTCCTCCTCTTTTCTGCTTTCTCCCATCGCCTCCCTCCTTCCCTCCACACATTCTGTTCTGTTGGACCAAAACCAGGGCAGCAGAGAGCATGTAACAGCACCGCAGCTCAATGGACTGGAAATGAGGGGACACATGCCCCCTCACACACACAAATACACAACACACATACTCAAAATTTCTCACATACATAATAGGCATACATGCATACACTCACACACTCGCACAGACAAACACAGGAATAGAAGAATATCTGTCCTTCTCCTAATGACGCCTCAAGTATCTTGCTGGAACATTAATTGGTATTAGTTTAATTAAACCAGTGTGGCCCTTACTTGTGTTCCTCTCTTCATCCTCAAAAAGGAAAAATAGCTTGGTGACAGCATAATTGCTAAATAATTGAAGGAGAGCTAGTGTGTCGAGTTGCCAAGTGGGCCCAAAAATCCTCCCCCCCTTCTCCAGCTTCATGGGCCCCGCGGCCCTATGATAGGTTAACCCTAACCCCATCACATTCATTATTCACTTGTTATATATTTTAAACCAATCTGAATACAATACACATTTTATAGGCTCAACACTCTTTAAAAAAACAACTCTAGCGCTGGTTCCCTGGTATCAGAATTTTGGATGGTCATCATGGAAATATTAATTGGTCATGTGACACAGGCTGGGAAGTTTGGCAGAACAGGCAGCCAAGTGACAGTACTCTGATCCAATGGAAATCACAATTGTCAGATTGACAGCATTCTATGGGGGGAGGGGTGGGGGGGGTGCCCCCCTTCTAGCTGCGCCCCTGGCTGTAAGAGACCTGTCTGGAAAATATAATCAAATGTAATTCCAAGAATGTGAACAAACAACCAATGCTATAATTTTTCTGATGATAATAGTCTTGGCTGTGAGTAGGCAAGGAATAAAGTAGCCTAGCCTACATAAATCTTCAACCATGTAACGGTGAATTGTTCCCTGTATACCACCTTTTCACATTTCTTCCACTCTAAAGACTGTTACACAAAAGTTAAATTTTCAGTTCAGGGATGGGAATCACCCTTACCACAACCACTCCAGACAAAAACACCTGCAACAAGGTGTGAAAACATATTTTTATGGGTTTGCGTGGGGGCAGCTGGTTAACAGTGGGATGGTAATAAAGTAGTCCAGACCCTTTGTTAGGGATGATGAGCTTGTGTATGTGTGATGGGATCAGGAGGCTGGTAGTGAGAGTAAAGGAATGTAACCCGGCCTCTCAGTCCCTCCATATGACGCTAATTGCAGCAGAACAGGGATGGCCTGGGCTGCTTGTGTACATCATTGTTATTCCTCAGCCTATTGTCTCCGGGCCTTTTGACAATCGCCATCTGAATGAGGGCCTGTTAAGACTGGCAGATCCCCATCATTAGACCCCTTTACACCCATTGTGATGAAGCACTGAGGATACTGTAGGGCTATCAGTGACTTACAGCAGGACTGAGGCCACGTCAACAATAACCCATACCTTTTCATTATATTAACGCCGTCCATCCACACAAAGCCAGCATCTTCCACCTTTCAAAACTTTTTTTAAAACACCTTTTTATCACCCTTCTCCCCACGTGAAACTATAACCCAACTTTCATGGACTGCTAATGTTATTTAAAGTTACACAAATAAAACAATGTGATACATATATCCATAGATTAGACACTTGGCCTTTTGAGCCTTGTAGTCATTAAAAAGAAAGAACGTCCTGATGTAAAAAAAAAAAAAAAATAGCTTCAAAGCAGTTTTCCAGTCCAACAACGTCACAAATCCTTGAAAACTATCAACCAAATTATATTTATTTCAGCAGTCTGATCAAAAGTAGTCCATGTGTTTCAATTTAGGCAAAACTCAAGCGTTACATGTTTTGAACATGTAAGAAGAAGAATTACCTGGCATCAAATCACAGTTTTGTACTATTGCAGTTGCCTGGCAACAAAAATAGAGAGACTTTATTTAGGGTGAACAAAAAATGTATTAATTAAATAAGAAATGTAAAGAGTCTTTGTTGATTAGAGCCTATCGTAACGTAGTCACATGTAGTGGGTAGTGATGCTATGGTTAGTGCAGGAATATTTCTCCTGGACTCTAGACACTGGTGGTGATGGTGGTGAAGAGGTGAAGAGAGTTGGCTGAGGATCTTGATGATGGGATGTGGAGCAGGACTTCTGATAAGCTTAGTGAAAGGTACCTTGGGCACTTAATGTGATGAGAACTGGAGGTGAATGGGGTGGAGGAGGGTCACATAGATTCCTCTGAAATGACAACTGACAGCAGCAGAGGGGAACAGATTTTTAAAGTTTGACAGCAACAATATGATTGACTTAGGGATATTGTGGCAAAATCTGGATGGTTTAATTTTAAGTGAACGATAGTCCGCTGATAGCGTAGAAGCCAAAGAGCGAGAGATTTGTGAATGAATGAGAGCGTAAAGCAAGAATTCCTGACTGAACTTCCGCTAAACTTCATATGTCAGTGACAACACCGGTATTGTGAGTTCAACAACCAGAAATACAGGGATCAAAATATCATCACTATATCTGTAGTATATCTTACAAAATCTGATTATATGTTTTGCAGAATTATTCCACTCGCATTGATGAACAATAGTTTCTACAATCTTAAAACTTTAAGTTGGAGAAAAAGTGTGTGTGTTTGTATTTAAAACAATGGAAACAAAGGTGAAATTTCACAATCCAATTATATTCAGAAACCTTTTAAACTGTTTCTAAATCATTTCACAACCTTTTACCCTGACGACAATTGACAGCATCACTCCAGTGAACGTGACACTTTTTTGTCCACACAAGTTTGGTCGTACGTACATACTATGGACACAAACCGCCAGCTGGTCTGCTTTGGGCTGTGTGCGGCTCAATCTAGTCCTCCGTCTCCCTAAAACAAGCATCTGGAGGCCAGGGGAGTGAATACAAGTGTGAATATATTCATCCCCATGCTGCTTTGTTAAATTTCTGGGCGTAAAGCCGTTGTACCCCCGTGCCCTCCTGGGTGACCCCTGAGGATCAGAGACCAGGTTGTCGAAACATTTGTAACATTTGGCCAAAGCAAATCTCAGGCTGCCTGTTGAATTGAAGCTCAGACCAAAGAGGAGAAGAAAAAAAATCCCCCTGGAACCCTCAAAACACACCCTACTCTGGACCAGGACCCCCCCTCTCGTTCCTTATCCCTCACACAACACACACTCACACACACCGAGCATGGAGGCTCAACCCCTCACAACCTCCAGCAAATCCCCTTTATCTTTTCCCAGCCAGATGGGGCTGCTGGAATAATAGACGAAGCCCAATGAGTTCCATTCAATTTGTCATGCCGTCTAAAGGAGCTTGTAAGCTTCCCATTTGCAGTTATGCTATAGTAACCATGGGAGGCTCTGCAGTGTTAGGACTTAATTACCTCCTAATAGCTGTTGTAGAGATAAAGCCTCCTTCCAGCATAACCTAACACTGTCCAGCCCCTGAGACACAGAGGACTGAAGACTCCCTCTGCAGCCAGGATCCACATGGTTCATCATGTGTTAGCTGGCCTCCTCCGGCCTACATTAGTGACCTTTTCACCCCACATATACCTGTGGAGATCTGTACAGAGGAGGTAGCAGACTAGTAACCAGGTTGATGAGATTTTTGCAGTCAGAGACATTGGAAGCATTTTCCTGATGATCTCAGGTTAGGTAAAGCTGTAACTGTTTGTATATTACTTTTTTTTTAAGAGTAATTTTATATTTAGGACATTTTAAGATTTCTTTGTCAGTCAGTCCACTTGGGTCTGAATGATCTCAAAAACTATTAGATGGATTCCCAACTATCAGATGGATTCTCATCGTGAACTGTGGTACAGACATTCATGGCCCCATATGATAAAGCCTACTGTCTCTGGGAGCTCTGACATTTCCTCCAGCGCCACCATGAGGTTCAAAATTGTGGTTTTGAGTGAAATATCTCAACTATTAGAATGGATTGCCATGAAATTAAGTACAGACATTCATGGTCCCCTCATGATGGATTTAAATAATTTATGTGATCTCTTCACATTCCCTCTAGCGCCATCATCAGGTCAAAATGTAATTTGTCCAACAATTTGGTTTATGACCAAATTAATGACATTCCCATCAGCCTCAGCTGCACTTTGTGTTTAGGTTTTTGTTTTTTTAAGATATGTTTTTGGCATTTTAGGCCTTTATTTGTGACAGGACAGCTTAGACATGAAAGGGGAGAGAGAGGGGGAATGACATGCAGCAAAGGGCTGTAGGTCGGAACCGAACCCGTGGGCGCTGCGTCGAGGACTGAGCCTCCGTATATGGGCGTACGCCATGGTGAGCTACCCAGGCGTCCACTTTGTGTTTAGTGCTAACGCAAGATGGTGAACATGTGACGTCATCAACATCAGCATGTTAACATTTTCATTGTTGCTGTCTTCATGGCGTCTTGTTGTCTTCTGTCTGTAAATGTTAACCTGTCCTAATGTCTTGCTGTTTCCTGTTCCTCTGGTCTCAAAGCATTTTGCCAAAGGACTCCAATTGAAAATGAAGCAATGACTATGAGGTTTAAGTGCTGATTTAAGGGTGTTGCTGAATCCTTTTTATACACAGACCTCCAATTTTAGGACAATGCAGCAAGTCAAGAAGAACGAACCAATTTGTTCTTAAATGGTACGTAGGAGTGATTTAAGAGATTTTGTGGCATTCATCAATTTTCCAACTTATCCGACTTGGATCTCTGCAGTTTGAAGTTGATATTTGACATTTTTTGTGAATAAAACTCACCACACAACGGAGCAGAACAGTTAGCCTTAGGGCCATTGTTTACGCGAATGGTCAAATCTCACGAGCACGCACCTCCTCATGAACACGTTGGTCACCAGGCTGAAACAAGCGATTTTGGACAAGTTTCTGCAGTTAAGAGAGTTTGCTGAATACAACTTGGAACACTTGTATGAGGAAACATCCCAGATAGAAGTAAGAGAGTTTTTGGAAAATAATACGAAAATGTTCTTGCATTGAGGCCGATTGATTCTGAACATGCAGACATGACAGCCAAGAAGGTTTTAGGGCCAAACATTTCTTGACTGGCCAAGTCAGTTCCATGACCTTAACCCTATTGATCATCTGTTTCACGTGATGAACACCAGACAGGGGGCAAGGAAAAAAACAAGCAGGAAGTGAAGCAGGGAAGGTGTATGTGGGTCTGAGATGCAAAACAGTCACATACTGGATTTGTCACCAAAAATTAAACAAGATGATTTTCTCTGTTGCTATTCAACAGATGCATCGTTTTAAAAGAGAGGGAGATGGACAACTAAAATAGGGGGATTTTTTTTACCTTCAAACTATAGAAGAAATTTTACTCTCTGCTTCGTTTAGTTCATTCCTTTAGAAATTTCTCATGCTTATTGTGCTTTTGGGGACATGGCTTGGGAACTGGATGGTCGCCGGTTCGCTTCAGAGGTGCAAGTTCATTTCCTGGGCACTGCCGAGGTGCCTTAGAGCAAGACACCAAACCCTCAACTACTCATGGGCAACCCCACTCACTCTGACATCTCTCCAATGCATGTGCATGTGTGTGTTTTCCTGTGTTTGTATAATAAAAAAACACAAGTGAAACAACAACAATTTCCCCAAGAGGGATTCATAAAGTATACATTAAATATCACCTCTTCTGATGATTATGGTAAGTATTGCATTATTGCATTACTCTGGGCACATAGTGGTCCTATGGTGACTGCTTTTCCTGAATTATTTTCTGGGATTACTTTTGTGTTACCAAAACTGATTTTCTGTTTGTGCACTTTGCAGATGTTCTCTTTAAAACTGGTGTCTTTTGGATATTTTCGTCCTCATAATGTGTAGGTACTTTGTGTCTTTTCCTACATTTGAACTTAAAACATGAGGCACCTGAGTTATCTGAATTTGTTGACTTAGCATAAAGGCATGCTGACATTGTGGTCTAAAAACACACACACACACACACACACACACACACACACACACACACACACACACACACACACAGTATCTCCCACAAATGATATCCTTGTTCAACTAGTTTGCATTTGCAAAATATGTTTTGTAGGAAACTTAATGAAGGCTCACAGAAAATATTCAGCTCTGTGTTTCCTGTACTGGCACTTAACTTTGCCATTAAATGTACAGTAAATCGTTAGTGCAGGAGAGCTGCGTGTGAATCTAACTAGGAGACACGTTACAAACACACACAGTAACAGCAGTGGTGGTGGCAGGCGGCATCTCACGTTCCTCACTACAGATTTCAACAAAAGCGTGAATTTTGCTTCATTTCGTTCCAAGATTTCGCAGAGAAAGGGATCGAGGGGGAGAGCCAGGACATTATTCATGTCTTTCAGTTAATTTGGCCTCAGCCGGTCAACTCCCCAGACAGAAAGAGAAACCTTCTCTCGTGTTTTTACACCCTCCTCTCTTTTCTGCTTTTTTTTGTTCCCTTTCTTTTTCATTTTGGAGGCAGATTAGCAGGATTAAGTATGGCTCACATATGCTCCTCCTCACTATTGGTATTCACCACGGCACCGGGCCTACCGCCACCCAGACTGATGGACAGAGAGAGAGAGAGAGAGAGAGAGAGAGAGAGAGGGAGAAATTAAGGAGATGATGGTGGTGAAGAGTGTAGTTGGTGAGAGTCAGAGTTGGAGGGGAATAGGAAATGTTAAAAACACCCCTGCCCACATACATTTGTCTACTTTGAGTTAAGGGCTGCTTTCTTCAGTTTGGGTTGAGTTACAGTTAGAGATACAATCAAACTTGAACTCTACAGTATATAATAATATTTTCGACTATAGTGCTTCCAACAGAATATGTCTGTATCTTTCTTGTTTTAACATGACAATGGCCCTGTGCACAAAGTCCAGGTCCATAAAGAAATGCTTCTCCCAGTTTGTTGTGGAAGAACTTGACTGGTCTGAGCCCTGACCTCAACCCCATCCAGCACCTTTGGGTTGAACTGGAACGCAAACTGTGAGCCAGACCTTATCACCCCACATCAGTGACCTCACTAATGCTCTTGTGACTGAACGGTTGGGCTGAATGGGAGCAAATCCCTGCAACCAGGTTCCAAAATCGAGTGGAACGCATGAAACCAAAAAAGTGGATGCTGTTACAAAAGCATCAGATAAATGTTGTGGGAATCACGATTGTAATGCTTTTTTAAAATTTATTTTATAATATGAGAGCAAATAATTGTAGGCTGAGTTCAGGAAATGTACTTGTGTAACGTGTTGGTAACGCAAACACACTTGAGTTATATGTTATATGTAGCTCTCTCTGCTTTTTCAGAATCTTTCCACCCTCATTTATATTATTTTTTTTATTTAGGCTATGTCTGTCCAGAGCAGTGCTGTTGTCTAGCAATCTGGAAAATATTTCTGGCCAAACATGATGTAACTATACTGCAAACTGCTGGATGGAGGGGTGAAATGCACTTTTCTGCAGGGCACTACAGTGCTGGCATATAAAACGTACAAGAAAATTGTTTTCTCAGATTGGGTGACAACTTTAAACATCAGTGGTTGACTGACGTCTGCTTTGAATTTTGGCATTGTGAAATATCACAGTGAGGAAATTCACCATTTGACTCTTTTAAGTGAAACATGTACTGTGTTTTAGTGGCTAAAAGTAGTTCTGCACGAATTATGATCATCACAGGTTCATTTCATAGAGTTTCCCCCACGGGATATTCTTAAAGCTGATAATATATACTTATATTAGGTTGATAGGTCTAGAATAAAAGTTTGAGATCTAGGTTATAATCATTTATCGGCTATTTGGTTTTATTCCCCCAGGCTTTTAAAACACAAAAATATGTCTATATGTTGTGCCATGAAATGGTGAGAAACTCTTTTTGACTGTAATCTGTGGTTAAGTATTAGGATATTATTTAATATTTCGGAAACAAACTGTGAGATTTAGACTACCATAAAGCTCCATAAGTCCTGATAGATGCCAATAATTTTGCTAACTAATTGTAGTAGGTCTAGACTTGTAAAAGGTTAATGATGCATGCATGGATGTGAAAGGAACCCATGAAGAAGAAAGCCTGTAGTCTGTGGTTCTCATTGTGAATCCGGTGCAACAGTGAGAGTGTGGGAATGTCTAATGAGTGGTGGCACAGATACAAACCGCCTTCATTACCATAATCTTATTTAGACTAACGGGAGTAAACACGCGAACGCGCAACGGACGGAGAAAACAAGCAGATATAACGATGAGGAAAAAAGGGGGCTGTGTGTGTGTGTGTGTGTGTGTGTGTGTGTGTGTGTGTGTGTGTGTTTGTATAATGACCTTGATTTTGTGACGGACCGATGTGACACCTGACTGACGGTTGCGGAAAAATATTCGTTTCTGATTGGCTAGCAAGTGACGTTAAAATGGAATGTGACCCACTGCTAAACCAATGTTCTAAATCAGTGCGCAATGTTAACTGCAACCACCGCAACAGCACAGAGTCTTAATTCTAAACTAACTGACCACAGGCAGACAGACAGACAGACAGATAGATCGATAGATACATATATATATATATACATACATACATACATACATACATACATACATACATACATACATACATAAAGAGATAGTCTACATAGATAAATAAATAAGCTGAACACAATTTTCAACACATTTAGATTAAATTGAATAAAAGCCTCTAATTAATAGGCTAAAATAAAAATATAAATGTTTTGCTCCTATATGCTAGCCTATATATAGGCTATATATTATATTGTTTTTTGTGTGTGTTTTAAAACTACCGAAAATCAGACAGTTTCTGATAACAAACAAAGTGGCAATTATTCTAAACTGAAATCCACCTTTTAAGTTCACCCTAGCTGAGTATGTTAAATAAGTTATTAAATTAGGCCTAACGTTATTCTCAAACATTTGTAATTTTTATAAATATTCAAAAAGGCTACAGAGAGGATATCCCGAGCCCAGTCTTATGAAACAGACAAACTTGTAGAGGCAATTAGCGCTGCGTCTGACTGCACACTACAACTCATATTTGGGGACAATGCTGCTGTCAGTTTGAGTTACGTCCGAGAGCAAATCACCGGTTTGGGTCCTTATGTCTGTCAGAGGCCGTCTGAGCGCCAGCAGCAGGCCACACTGCTATCGCTCGCTGCGGACTAATTGAAATGTTACGGATCATAACCGTTAGAAACAATTTTGCACACTTCATTAATTAACGTTAAAGATGCTTTTAACGACAGCTGCTGGTCGACAGCGGGTAACAACGGAAAACACCATACTAACACTAAAACTGCAAGCAGGAAACATATTGCGCTGCTTATTAGGCTTCGATCCGTTATTACTGTTCATTTGAAGGGGCGACGTGATTTAATGGTCGGATAGGCTACAGCTCGGAGGGTTAAATAAGAAAGATACAAATAAATGAAAGACTAGGAACGAACTTTCGATAAAAAAAATAAAAATAAAAAATAAAACATTGGCGTAAATATTGTAGGTAAAGCCTGGATGGATAAATAACAAGTATGTTAAATAAAAATAAACGTTAGACATTTTTAAAAGTTATTTTGTCACAGTTTCGGCACAAAAACGAATTTATTATAATTTAGCCTTGTCACTGGAAAAGAGGACTGGTTAATTTTATTACTGTTTCAGGTTCTGAATACAGACACATTATTCACCTATAAGAGGCAAAATGTGGCTTAGTATCGGTGTTATTATAATAAAATCCATCCACACGCAGGCCAACATTTTCACAAGAAGGGGCCATATGTAGGACGGAGTGTGTCTGATTTCACTTAATGCTGTGTGTTGGTAATTACATCAGGCTGGAGGACCCTCCGTTACCCTCCTCCCCCTGCCTCCACACTCCTCCTCCTCCTCCTCCTCCTCCTCCTCCTCCTCCCTGCACGGAGCTGATTGGTCGTAGGGAGGCAGCCGGGACAGAAACGGCGTTGTCCTGGTGACCCGGCCTCTGTGAGCTTCAGCCCGCTATAAAACCCCGCGGTCGCACGCAGGCGTGCCAAATGGGCTGTCAGATGCGATTTGGAGTAACAAGTGGATTTGACGTTTAGGTTTCTCACCATCGCGCTTGGAAACACTCTTGGTACGTGTTTGATTATTTGTTATTAGACAATCTGATGAACAATTAGTGTCGTCTTACAAATATTTGGATGTCCCCTGCTCTGCTTATGCAGAGCCAGAGGCAAGTAGAAATACTGTGTAGAAAATACATGGAAACTCGCTGATCACTTATTCCTTATCTGATGATCAAATATCAATATAAAGACGTAATTGTAAGCCGTGTTTAAATAGGCTACATTTCTGCAGCATTCAGGATACATTTTCTTTTTTTTCTATTTTCTTCAGGGCTTCCAATTAGCCTAATTAAAAACCATATTTTCTTTGTATAGTTCTACTTTTGTTTGCAATACTTTTTTTTTTTTTTTTACCAAAAAGTTGATATTAGGCTATCATTTGTGGTAAAGGTATGAGATGTGGATTTTGGGGTTCAGCAAATTAAAACGTTTTTTTTTTTTTCTCTCTTCAGAGCACTGTACTGGACCAATACCATGGACTCAGATACGAGCCGCGTGTCAAGCAGACCCTCATCTCCCGAGGAGGACATCTTCCTCTCCGCCCTAAAGAAGACAGTGCACGGTTTCTCCGGCGCCGTGTCCTCCACACAGAGCGACTCTCTGTCTGAGATCCCCGGCCTGCGCGGCCTTTCCGCAGACGACGAGGATACCCTCCTTCGGCTGTCCAAGAAAGACCGGAAACTCCTGTCAGAGAACGAGCTGCAAACCATCCGCCTCAAGATCAACAGCCGCGAGAGGAAAAGGATGCACGACCTCAACGTGGCCATGGATGGACTCCGGGAGGTCATGCCCTATGCGCACGGACCCTCGGTGCGCAAACTCTCCAAAATCGCGACCCTGCTGCTGGCTAGAAACTACATCCTGATGCTGAGCAACTCACTGGAGGAGATGAAGCGGCTGGTCAGCGAAATCTACGGCAGCAGCGGACACCACGGCGGCTTTCACCCAGCAGCCTGTGGGACTATGACACACGCTGGGCCCGTGCCGGGACACCCGGCGGTTTCACACGCCTCACACCCGGTGGTGCACCACCCGCTCCTCCCCCCGGCCGTCTCCACCGCCTCGCTGTCCGCGCCTGGTATCTCCGCCGTCACCTCGGTCCGACCCCACCATGGACTCCTCAAAGCGCCCGTTGCAGGCGCAGGGCCGCTGGGCAGCAGTTTCCATCACTGGGGCGTTGGCACCGGGATGCCTTGTCCGTGCAGCATGTGCCAAGTCCCGCCTCCGCATGTGACCAGCATGAGCGCTGTCACTATGCCGAGGCTGGCCAGCGACTCCAAGTGACTCCAAACTAAATGGAGACGAACTTTTTGGGGCTGTTACAGACTCTCACCCCACATTATTACTCTTTTTTTATTTATCTTTGTTGCTGAATCCGTTGCCTCGACGGAGCCAGTAAAGAACAATGCATTGGTTTTCCTCACTGGGCCTTTGGGGTTTTGCAACTAACTTAGTGTTTTATGGTAATTAACCTCAATTGTAACAGGTGTTTCTTCAAAAGCGCAACACAACTTCAGCTTATTACTGGAAGCCTTTGGCCCAGGCATCTGTGTGTCTAGTTATTTAAATATCAATCCGTTTGAATCCGTTCTGTGGGCCTGCAGAGGGGAAAGGACCCAAATCAAACCACAAATATAGAGTGTACATATGTAGATTGATTATTCTGTTTAAATAGTCGGATAGGCCTATATCATATATTAGAGTCTTGTTAATGTGTGGGAAGTCTCCCCCCACCCCTCACATGTTGCACCTGCTTTGTTCTATCCGTCTTATTCAATGCTTCTGTCCTTATTTTCAGTAGGCTGTCATTCTCTGTCTCAGCAAACAATGACCACTTGTTTATTTTTTTAATAAAAACATGAAAATGATATTTATTTACTTATTTTGGACGGGAATTTCAGATGAATCTCTGATTATGTTGGGGTTTGAAATGTAAAATAAAGACGATTAATTGAAAAGGTAAAACGTCTTTGGTGATGTTTGTTTCTTCTATAGTTTACACAAAAGGATGAACATGTCTAACTGAGCTTGAAAGCAGCACTGAAACACCAAGTCTACAATCACAGAAACACTGAACACTAACAGTATTACAGAGATGCACTTTCAACACCAAATTGTCCTTTTTTACATTCTGAGTCAGAAATGTAATGCACTTCAGGCTTTGAAAAGACAAACAAATTCACAATTTCACCTGAAATGGACTTTTATCGTAATTATTATAAATTTGAAGCACTCAGGATATCAAAAAAAACATTGGCTCCAGAAAAAAACTTTTACAGTTGAGCAATGAAATGTAGAATGTGCCATCTCTTTTTTGGCCTCCATTAAGCTTTGCTTATCATCATTCATTAAAATAAAATTGACATTTAAAAAGCTAAATTTCAGGATTCTTAGCTAAATGGGAATATTTTGTGATTTTGAGCTAAATAAAATTTACTTGACGTCACAGAAATTCCTTCAGACAGTGTCTGTGCAAAGTAGATTCAAAATACAGCCATAAATAAAGAAAATATATTGGTTCTATATTGGTTCTTTGAGAATCTTTTTTAATTACCTTAATCTTAACCTAAAATACCCTACGTAAAATTCACGATGTCCATCAAATAAAAAAACAAATAAAACAAAAAAGAATTGACTTGAGCTTTTTTTTCGATGTACAGTAACTGATAAAATAAAGATGTTTTATATAATCTTAATATTTTATGATATATTTGTGCGTGCATTTCATGAAACAAACTTGTTCTGACCTCGTGTAGTTGCTGAATGATATTCAAATCACAACAAAGTCAATGTTTGTGATCCTTCAGTTGCGCACAAAGTGACTTCAGCTTGTTGAGAATCAATTACATTTCAAATGCAAACCAAACAGTGAGGACTTTCACCTGTAGTCCAACTGCAGAATGTATCTGTTGTAATTAGCCAAAAAATGATATATTACAGATATTGAATACTTTTCTATTTTCTAACCTGTATTACAAGTGGGCGACCTCTAAAAATGAAATTGGAATCCTCAGCTTTGCAAAATAAGGGTGTAAACAGCTGCTAAGGATGCCCACAAAAAGCCAGTGATGAGTTAAGGCCGGTACACTTTAGGAAAAGGCAGCAGCTGCACAGCAGATTGTGCATGCTGTTGCAATGTTTTCCAAAGGCTTTTGAAGCTGGAACGATATGAACTAAATCTTTGAATATTCATGCACGCATTTGTTTATTCGTCTCATTACTGGAATTGAATTATTCAAAGTCCTTCAGAATTTTGTAGGACATTTCAGAGAGGAAGAGGTCATTTGGTGCAATACGGCAAAAATACAGTCTATTTAAAGGTAAGCTTTGAGACGGTCATTCTTTTAAAAGTCTCATGTAGAAACACATATCACAGAATAGTAGAACAGACACCCAATTCCTTTTCTCTTAAATACTTACTGCATACTTTTACTATTGTTATGTACAAAACTGCATGTTGTACCTTATCACAACATTCACTTTAACAGCACATTAGACAGTTTTCTCTCTGAGTCAGACGGATCCATATTTGGTGACACACTAAACAGGTCACCAACCACAGCCAACCACAAAAAGGATACATTTTCAGCTACCACTGTTGTTCATTTGTCCATTTGTTCTCAAGATAGATAGATTCAATCATGTCAAAATACTGTTGAGTTCTGTTAGAGATGGGGCAGAAAGAAAAGAAATAGCTTACTGTACATAGGTCAGACGCTCTCATCAGCAGCCTGTTAATTCACTCAGAAACTTTCAGGTAATACAAACCTGTTTCAAACAGTTTAAAGGCAGTGGCGCTGCCAAGGGGTGGCCAGGGGGGAGGGGGGCAGCCGCCCTAATATGATCAACTAGCCTAAGTAAATGTAAGGGATAATGTAGAGTGAGTCGGTCATAATTGTAATTTGGAACCCTGACAGGGTACTGAGGTATCTTGAATCAACCTGAGGGGTATTACACAGATACTTACTAAAGAAATCAATCCTTTGACACAAAATGTAGATTTAAAAATGATTTTATTGGCGTTGGTATTTGACGACGGGGAAAAGAAAACGGGTTGTTGAAACTGTTGGCCCCTGACTTCGTGTTCATGTCTTGCTGCGGCTGGCTGATCGCCGGCGACTCGCCGCCACTATGCACTGCACGCTGCCCGAGCTGGGCTTCTGCAGGAGATCGGTGCTCAGATTGAGGTTACCCGCTGATTACGCCAGTGTCCTGGTCGGGAGGGGTAACGTTATCGCTGATGAGCACCGCTCTCCAACGGAAGCCAGGTAGGAGTATGAGCTAACCGTGGGGCTAACTAATGCTCTGTTTGCACTGTAGCTATTAGCCGTCAGCACAACATTTACAGAAGAGTTTGAGGCATGCCAATCAGCCAAAGTCTGAACACACCCACACAATCCTGAGAAGAGGTGCGATCAGGCAGAAGTGAAAACACCTGTGTGAGTGGACTCTATAGGTCTGTAAGGACTTCAAACATCTTTATTGTTCATCAAAACACTTTGTCATCATCGTTCATGGCATTGGCATCTTCTCTAATGTGTCTCCACAGCAGACATTTTGACTTGTCATAACCATAACATTAACAAAGGCTTTGTTCTATGCAAGTGTCCCGGTAACCCATGACTTTCTATGCTATACTACATTGTACTTAAATTCATCAATTCAGTGAATCAGCTCAGGTCAACTTGCACATGGTGTTTTGATGGACAAAGAATGTATTTTAGCTGACTAAGTTGCCACTTGCAGCTATATTTTGTAATTTTCCTGCGCTTTAGTGTTAAAATGTTGGCAGTATTTGTTGAGAGAATGTGATTTTTCTGTCAAGTCTCAGCATTTTGCATTCAAAGACAAATTCACCATAGTACAGCCCCCAGTTAGTCCCTGTAAAGAAGCCTAAATAGTTTGGATAAATAACTCATTCACTTTTTCCAAACTTGAAAGTTTCAATAACTTGAACTTTTAGTATAATTTTTGTTTGTTCTAATATAAACTGGACCCGACTGAATACAACTGATGTGTAATACAGAGTGAGGGTTAACACAAAATAATCTATTCAGCTGTTTTGAGAAATAAATCATTTTGACAGCTTATAGGCAATGAGATATAGGATAATTTGTATTTGAACATCTGCTTTACATCAGATGTCTTGGGAGCCATTTGTCAGTGCAAAATGCAGTTAATATGGATTAAAAAGTATCACATTACAAAAATAATTAGAACCCTCTCCCCCTGTTTCTGCGCTCATTTATTACATTTCTTCTTATTCCTATTCTCGTTTAATATCAGTGCAAGTTCCAACATAAGACGACATGTTGTCGTCTTATGTTGGAGACATTTTGGAATAAGTTGATGCAATCACACAAGTTTTTCTATTATGCACCCAGATAAACATGGTGCGAAAGTTAAAAATAACAAACTGGCTGTGTCGCATCTTTTCAGCTGAACACTCTGGCCAATAGCAGCTGGGCTTCACATCCCTGTGACTGGATTTGAATAAACAGCTCCTTATCCACTGTTGGTGGCAGGCTGACTTATCCGTTGATGCTGAGAGTGTGAGGTTGGTTCTGTGACAGTTTAAATATTCATAACTTTGAACAGAAGGGGAGCATCAGTCTTACACTGTTGTAACTGGATTTAAACCGTCCTGAAAACACAGATGTACACCCTTTCAGCTCCGCGCATCATGTTGTGTTAGCTGAAAGGATTAAAGATCGGGGAGATGCATCAAAGGTGGCGGAATAACAGAAAGAGAAACAGAGTCTATGATGCAGCAAAGGAGGAATAAGAGAGAGAAAACAAAACTAAACAAACAGAGAAGCTGTCAGAGACAAAGGCAGGATTTAACACTTACAAGGGAATAGATGGAACTCTAAGGTGAATATGAGACCTCAGAGGTCACTCTTTCCCATGGCACTGATGTTTACTCCAGCTCAGTTCATCTGCTCACTCTTAAACACCATTACACACTGGGATGGACTAAACACACAAAGAAACCCTGACTGTATTGGTAAGACTAGCAACAAGTGGTTGCTTAACTGAGCTGTTTCTTTGATTTGTTGGCAACTTTTTCTGTAGTTTTTTATCGTGTTAAAGAAATAGTTTGAGGCTTTGGGAAATATGCATATTTCGCTTTCTTGCTAAAAGTTAGATGAGAAGATTGATTCCACTTTCATATTTGTTTGTACATTTGAAGCTACAGCCAGAAGCTATATCTTGCTGTGCAAATTCTACAAAGATATAACGTGCTAACTATTGAGCTTTAGAGGTGCTGGTAGGTGGATTTTTTTGATTGTGTGCTCCTTAAATTCAATTGATAATTATTAAGTTCAACGTATTTGTTTTATATCTTTTTTTAACTGGACCCATTCAGAACACCTATATAGCCTTGGTTTGATTTGTAATGCATCTTGCAACCAAATTTTGCAACAGGGCAGCTATGTCAGAAGCAGAATTTCATTAGGTGAGTTTTTGTTTTTACTGCACACTGACTTCCCCATGTGATGTGACTTTCACAATGAGATACCTGTGGGCAAAAATCTGAGGTGCAGGTACTTTGTTCCAAATTCATCAGGATATTTCTGCAACGGTAGATACTAAAGAACTTGTGTTTGTGTGTCTGTTCAACAATCTATGAACAGCAGCAGATGAACTCCTCGATCGGGTGGATCAATGTGTTTAGTAAAAGCCCAGAGGGACAAAGACAGAAGGGAGTGAGAGTAAAGGAAAGGGAGAGAAACAAAGCAAGAGAGCAGAAGATCCATTGAGTGTGTTTTTTGTGGCTGAAGAATCGTCCCCAGTGGCTTTGAAAAGAGGGATAATCCTGTCAAGTAAGCAGACCTTTGGATATTCATGACTGGCCGAGCGGCTCCGCGGACTGAAGGAGGACACAGTCAGGATGGGATTAGACATCAAAGTGAATCTGAGGGGTGCAGGACTGGGACATGAATCAACCAAGGCAGAAACACAGAGGTCTCAGAAGGGTGTGCTGGGGACCAGTTGTCTGATGGGTGGACAGCACTTTGAATGACTTCAGGATGAGGGCCTCCTAAATGCACTGTAAACCCAGATTTAGTTGTAATTAAACTTTTTAGTGGTCACTACTTATTCTTTCATGTTTTGTTAAAAACAATATTCATTACTAAATCACATTAGTTGTTTGTAATAATCAGTGTAAGTATGCAGTGCATAGATCATATTAAACACAGATAACTAAAGATTACTTTTTATTAAAAGTAACTTATAAGTAAGTAAGTAAGTAATGTGTAATCTATTACTTTTTTTGAGTAACGACCCCAACACTGGTGTTAATAGAACTTAACCTGTTAAGTTTCACCTTGTGTAAAAACTTAGGCGGTTTAAGGCAATGGGTTTCCTTTCTAGTAAAGTTAACTAATTCAGGATAACAGTGTGCCTTTCAAGAGAGTGATATGATGTGGTGTGTGCACCTGCCCCCTAATCTGAGAAACATATATGCATTTAAATTTAGTAATAAAATAAGTTCTCATTAATGTCATCCTTCAGTCTGTTGAGCTGCTGAGGAGGAGCGTAATGATCCTTTGTCCGCACACATTTTAGTGCTTTTGGTCTGGGCCTGTCTTTTATGATTTGGACTATGACAACGCTATCATGCACAGAGCCAGGTCCATAAAGAAAAGGTTTTCCCATTTTTGGTGGAAGAATTAGACTCGTCTGCACAGATCCCTGACCTCATCCCCATCCAACACCTTTGGGATGAACTGGAACGCCGACTGTGAGCCAGACCAACATCAGTGTTGGACCTCACTAATGCTCTTGTGGCTGAACGGGAGCAAATCTCTGCAGCAAGGTTCCAAAATCTGGTGGAAAGCCTGAAAGTGGAGGCTGACAAAGACGCAGATTAATGCTCATGGATTTTGAATGTTTAACAATCCCATATGGGTGTAATATTAGGGCATCCACATACTTTTGGCTACGTAGTATATGTAGCCGTGCCGAACATTTTATCTGTCCAGGTTTAGAGATATATGTATGTCTCAAAGATTTCTTCTTCGCAATACAGAAAAAGAATCACCAAATAATCTAATATATGCTCTCAAATACGCTGCACTCTCTCTCTCTCATACCAAACACACACACACACACACACACACACACACACACACACACACACACACACACACACACACACATATATAGAAGCTCATATTTCATTAACGAGGTAAATGCATGTGTGTGTATATTGTGTGGATGACGTCCCATATGGTTTGTTGACCATGTCACGCTCATGTCTGTCCCCTTTCAGTGGCCCTGCTCTGACTGCTGCTAGCAGCTGGGATGTTTGGACAAAAGAAATGACAGGATTCAGGGAAACTAAAGTGAGGTTGGGAAACACAGACGCAGAATGAACAAGACAAGGAAATGAAAAAAAGCTAGCGTTTTCCAGCTCTAAGTCTGTTGTCAGCAGAACTTTACTGCTAAACATCAAGCAACCCTGTCTCCTAAAAAATATGTTTGAAAACATGAAAATATGAAACACATTTTCTCCTGGATTACGTTTGTTATGAACAGTGTTGGGAGTACCGCGTTACAAAAGTAACGCAATTACAGTAATATATTCCTTTTTGCTGTAACGCAGTAATATAACGCATTACTAATTCAATTTCGGTAATATTATACTCGTTACAATCTCAGTAACGCGAGTTACAACGCATTTTAACGCAATATTTAGTGGTGCGTTTTTTTTTAAGAATTCACCAACACCGCGACACATGACTGCAGAGACAAATACATTTGCGAGATGGATATTATTTTCAGGAGTTATTACGCTGCGTTGAAGTGAACTGTCCTGTTTCTGTTCCCGTGGTCAGAACCAGAGACGGTACGGACAGCATGTATGTCCCAACAGGTGACGGTACGTCAGCGGCTGACAGATATAAACATGTCGGGAATTAATGTTGAAGCTTGCTACACGTAGATATCATTGCATTTTATCAGCCGTGGAGAGTAACTATGCCTGTAGTGGAATGGCTTCGAATGACGACCAAAAGCGCTTGTCTTTTACTGTGACCATTTACTGTTCAATATGTTGCAGTTTTACAAACAAGAAAGTGAACAACTTGAGCCTGACGGACATGTTGCATCTCAGTAAGCTAGCAAGAGTAGGCTACACAACAGACAACTTCCGTGTAGCCTACTTCAAAATAAAAGCACTTCCTGTGACGGTTCGCAGTAAAACTAAATTACTGTTAAATAAGGTTGTGTAGGCTACCTTTTCACAAATCAGCTGTAAATCAAGTACTGTAAATAATGTAAATAGTGAGTTTTAATCACACTATAATTGAACATTTCCTTTAGAGTGTTTTAAACTAAATAACATAAATTTCTTATTCAAGTGCTATAAACAAACATTTTACAACAATGCCGTACTTTTGAGTATTTTCATTTTCTCCTACTTGCCTATTATACGTTTTACTTATCTATTTTTTTATAGCTTTAGTTACTTTGCATATTTATATTAATTATACAAAATATGAATAATCTATGATGTATTAAAGTGGATTCACAAGCTAGCTGCCAAATCAAACTTCCCCTGTTATTTTGGTAAAAGTAACTCAAAAGTAATGCAAAAGTAGTGTAACGCATTACAATTCAGAGACAGTAATATTGTAATATAACTAATTACTCTCAAATGACAGTAACTAGTAATCTATAATGTATTACATTTTGGAAGTAACTTGCCCAACACTGGTTATGAACACGTCATCGTACCACCGACAGGTGCAAGTTGTTAAACACGTGGTTAACGTTGTGCTTTGAAACACTCTTGGTTAGGTTTAGGAAAAGATGATGGTTTGTGTTAAAATTAGTATGTTTGTTACATATTTCACGTATTTCACACGGGAGGCCCTTGTTTTCTTGACCCATTCATTAATCCGCTCCGACCTCCTTGCTATGCAGACTTTGATTAGAAACCTATTTATGATAGGTCAAGAACAAACATGGCCCAGGAGAAAATACGTTTTCCTTGAAACATATTTTAGAATGCAGTTTTGTTGTATGGGAACATAGTTTTTAGGACACATGGCTGCAACAACATTGTCATTTTATGCATGCTAGCATGCTGAGATTTGTATTGTGCTGAAATACTGCCTCACAGACACACTGAAGATACTGCAGATCATGTTATTAGTAGTTTCACTTTGCCAGACCCTCCTCCAAAGCGCGCTGGAGAAGAATCTGGCTACTCCACACAGCATTCGGGGATGGGAGGAAAAAAAACAAAAAAAAAACATGCTCTGGTTTAATGGCATTTCTTTAAACCAATCACAATTGTCATGGGTGGTGCTAAACTCCGCACAGAGCCGCTGCAAAATAGTCGTGCGAGAGAAAACTCAGATTGGACAGATAGTCTAGCTAGCTGTCTCAAATTACCATGCAGAGATCTGAGGAGCAGTTAACAATAGTCCTCATAAATCTGCCGAATTTAGAATTCCAACACAAAGAAAGCGGAAGGAAACGGAAAAGACATGCGGAATTTCCTGCAGCACTGGAGCAATCCCGGAAGTGGAACGCGAAGGATATAGACTATGTTATTAGCAACATACTTACTGTCTTACTACTTCATTTTCCACAAGGCTTCAGTCTTTCTTGGGTTAGTGGTTACGCCAGTCCAGTGTGAATATTTCCGCCTCCACAGCAGCCATGCTACCATGAGATGTTTTAATAATTACAACCCCAATTTGTCAAGTTACTGAAGCCTGCTATCATGTTGCACTGCAACATATGTCTGCTCTCTGAGTTGTTGCGTCCCCTGGGGTCCCCTGTTTCATAAATCAAATTAGCACCACAGTCCACATGTCTGTCATCTGATTTACAAGTAAGCTGGATAGAACACAAGTAAACCAAAGTAATGTTTTCTTTCTCTTTTTTCTTTTTTCTTTACGTCTGTATTTAACCATATAGAAGGGTAAACAAAACAAGTCACCTGCTTTCACACTCTTAGTAGTTAACAGTCCTCAGTGGGAGGCCAAGTCATGAGTTTGGACAACATCTGTGATAAACCTGCTGCAGTTTAATCAGAGTGGAGGCTGAATAGAAAGGGAGAGTGGTGGCTGCTTCAGTCTGATCTCTCAGGTCTTAGTGGGGATTTTAATGTGCTGAGAGGCTGTGAGGAGCAAGAGCACAGTGGGAGGTGAATGAGCTGCAGGAGTAGGAGGAGGAGGTTGTAAGGCATAGCAGAGAGATTCTGGGCTGTCTCAAGGGGAGGACGGGGCTTGTGTGTGTGTGTGTGATACAGAGTGTATAAGCTGACAGATGTGTCCATCAACTCCTGAAAGAATCATCTTACATCCACTGCATCCATCTGCCAGCCTGTTGTGGCAAGATTTTGTGAAATCAGAACAATGTCTTGAAATGCAAAATGACGTTCCCTATTCATGAAAGAAGTGGAAGAAAATGTTTTCCAACATGAACAGATCACTTAAAACTTTTAAACTCTGCCACTGGGTGCAAACTCTGGTTGTTGGAAAAAAATATATTGAGGGTTTTACTCAATACTCCACATTTTCCAAACATATGCCATAAGACGGAATTTTGAGAACATTTTAACAAAATGCTACGCAAGACATATTTCTTTAATGAACCATCTTGAGTTTTCATTAAACATCTCATGGTTTGATAGAAGTGAACATATATTCGTCATTTTCTGATTGTGATTTTTTTATTTATTTAAAAATAAGCGGAAATGTAGGGTGACAATTGGGTGTTTTAGAGGTAAAAGATGAATAAAGATCATAATTTAAAAACTTCGTGGTAGAAAGAGAAAGGCCAGCGGGTGGATGGGTGGATACACCAAACTCAAAGTTTTCTGCCTTAAGCAAAGTTTTCATTCATCCACTGATCCCATTACTATCCATTCATTCACGGCGTAGCAAATTAGAGAAATTAGCACCAATATACCTTTTCTCCCAAGCAGTGTCTTTCCCTCAGCGCTCCTGGGTCAGCTGGAAGATGTGATCCCTGCAGCGTATCCTGGTTCTGCCTCGCGGCGTCCTCACAGCTGGCTGAGCGTGAAACGTGTCCAAAGGGAGTCCAGGGACAATCCCAACCAGGCCATGTCCACAAAAATGTGAATAACATACCGACTTTGCAATAGGTTTGACAGTGCTGTACACAGGAAGGTTAAACATATAACTGCAGATACCTCACACCCACTTGGCAATCGTCTCTAACACTAAGGGTAACAACCTGCTCTCCAAATTAATTGCAGAGATCCTGGAAGGTGTTATTGGGGCAAGAAAGAAGACCAGTCAAATGATCTGGCAGGTTGAAAACAAGGTAACAGTTTATGTAAAGAATCTAAAACACTTATAGTTTAAAACAAAAAATGAGTGCACTGCAAGTACAGCAGGTCAAAGTTAAAACTGTGTTCCACATAAGTTTGGCTAACCTGGAGGTTTGTCTATAACCTGTCTGATCATCTGACTGCTCGTGTTTCTTACGTCTGACCTCTTATTAGCTATGTCGCTTGAATTTAACTTGATAAGTATGTCATTCTTACTGATAGACATGACAGACAAAAATAAAGAAAATAAACCCAAATTTAAATAACCCAAATGTATCCTAAAAATGAGAAAGGAAACAGAGTTTCAGAGTTTGTAGTAGAGAGTCAAAGTTTTGTCATTCAAGTTGAGTCTATTGCAATGATAGAACTTCCATTGCTAAAAGAAATGTATGCCAATGGATCCCAAAGATGAACCGAACGTTGTCGTCTCTTTATTTTGCATCAACATATTCAATGCCTGTTCCCCCTTCCCTCGCTAAAATGCTTCACTTTCAGAAGTCTAATTTCTGGGACGTGTATCCTCATCCATCTTACTGCTGTCAGCTTTCACGTTAACAGTGACTTTGGTGTCGCTGCAACGCCCTCCATACAGCTGGGCATAACCTCTGAAAACCCACCCTTGGCCTTGTAGCGCTAATAAAACCCCAAAAGACCTCAATCGCTTGGTGAGAAGAAGAAGAAGGCTCTGTGTTACTTTGGACAAGGATTCCTGTGGAAGTTTAGTGTCTGTGAATCCATCATTGTCACGGTTAAATAGGATCGGGGGTGTTAAGGATACTTTGTGGGGGACGGTTTAACTAACACTTTCCCATTAGCAGCCACCCTACAAATCCCTGGTGGCATTGTTTCAGAGAAGAACATCTGCTATAACAATAGACAATCATTGAGTTGGATTATGTTTGGGGTAATTTTAAATGAACGTAAGTAAGGAAAGGTTAGAGTGCTTTGGTTTGACTGTTGCAAACAAATCAATGTAAAACTTTAAATATATACTGTATATATATTTATTTATTTTAACTGTATGAGGATTTTAAGGCTTTTAATTTGAAAGTAACACATCTAGATCTTGCAAAAAATACATTAAACACAACAACACAAGCAATAAACGTCCAGACAAAAAAAAGTGTCAGTGGAGCACTTAGCGACCTGAAATATAAATGTGGCAAATGTCCATCTGTATTTAAACAACCGTGACCAACTTGGCGTGTGCAGCTATTGAGAGTGAAGCATTTAGGCTCTCTTTCACAAAGGGCCCATGGGCTAAAACCTTACACCCCTCCCACCTTCATTATCCCTGCCACACTATGATCAGCACCAAATGCCGACTATCCCAGGCCAGCGCTCACAAAGCATGCTGGGAAGGACAAAAGCAGACCTTCAGCCGATTGGTTCCACCTTATTAACAGCTTGTAATCTTCTCATGTCTTTGGCCAGGCCTCACAGAGCAGGAGTTAGGGCAAATAGACGAGTGTGTCCTCCGTTCCTGCTTTGATGCAGGGCTGCCTGTTCCTCTCTGAAAAGTCTCGTTCTGTTGTATTTCCATTGTTGCAGCTGCACCTGTTTCTCCACAGGGACACATGGAGAAAATCAGTCACTGGCAACTGTTAATTTCTCATTAGACTCTCTCTGCACATTGTAAACAGTAGACAGTTTGGGATGTAAAGCCAAGACCAGGTGCACCCCCTTGTTTAACGTTCTGGTGAACTACCTTGGAGAGATAAAATGTACACAAATACAGTTTCCAAAAAAGGATTTTGTCGAGTTTTATTGCAACTCCAACTAAATGAATTAGCTGATTTTCTCTCTGAGAGAGTCTGATTCAATATGCAAACTTGTTTTGATGTTAATTTAAGGTCTGACTTCGGCTCTTAACAGTGGTTGGATTGGAGTTTTAAAATGGATAAGGGAGCAATTGGTAAAACATTTTCATTCATTTTACATTTTCAGTCAAGTAGTAGAATTTCTGTTCATCCTTCACAAATTTCACGAGTGTTGTTTACCCACAGATTCTTTGTGCACTTTCATCTGTATTGTGTCCTAGAAGGCTGTCATCAGTCACTTCTTTGAATTAATAATCATCAATCATCAATAAATTAAGAGGGGACTTGACAGAAGCCATTGGGCAGCCTCACACCAAACTGAAAGCATGTAAAAAAAAAACAACAACATAGGGCTTTACATTGTAATTAAAGGGGCGCTATGCAGTTTTGGCCATTTCTTCGCTTTTTTCTTGCAGGTTTCTCTATAGAGCTCCCCCTACAGCTTTGGAATAGATATTTGGCAGCTCCTATGTTTACTTGTATCTGACTCCTCGCTCGGTCAGTCTGCTGTTTCCTCTTTCTCTGTTCCTCCGACAATGCTTTCCTAGTTTTCTGCTTCTTTTATGCCGGCTCAGCCATGACGATAGTTGGAAAAACTCCATCGCTACCTTGTTAGCCGGTTCCTGAATGGGTGTATGTGTGCAGTGCCGTGAAGCAATTTGCTACATCACGAGACCTGATATCACGCGATACTTCCTGACGCTGAGGCCGGCGACTCGCCAGCCGAAAGTTGCAAGGGTGTTTTTTCTGCTCACAGGCGCTAGCGGGAAGCGAGACAACCACCATTCAACCCGAAAAAAGTCATATAACCATTCCAATGACTCCGAAGCTGTTCAGTTAAAGTAAATTAAGCTAAAAAAAACTGTTCACAGTTCACTGCATAGTTCCCCTTTAAAAGTATTAATGGTGGAACAGGAATGTGGGAAGGGAAGCTGTTCCAGAGCAGCAACAGAACAAGCTTGTAAAGCAGGTTAGTAATATACTGTGAAGCTAATCCATTTAAGGCTTTAAAAACAAAAAGTTTGATTTTAAAATCAATTCTGTAATTCTCTGGTAGCCAGTGCAGGTGAGCCAGAATAGGAGCAATGTGTTCTCTTTTCCTTGATCCAGTTAAAAGTCTAGCAGCTCATTTTGAACCATTTGGAGTTGAGAAAAGGGTAAAGGGTCAGCCCCACATACAGGGAATTACAGTAATCAAGCCGAAAGGTGATAAAGCAACCAGATGATGATAAAAAATAGCTTTTATAGATTCTAAGCTGATAAAAGCTGCCCTTATTAGTTCATGTGGTTTTGAAAAAAGTGTTTGTTTACAGATCTTAGTAGGCCTAGTCTAAAAAGCAATTCATATTTGGATAGGAAATAGCCAGGTAAGAAATACCTGTGTGCTGCATGGCTGCCTTAGTCAGCTAGGAGGCCCTGTGGGCTTTTATTGTCCTCTCAAGGAACTGCTAGCCAATCAGAGAAATGTATTTTTGTTTAATTCAGGAGCTTTTGAGCAACAAGCGAGACAGTCCAGCACAAAAAGACAAGGACACCGAATATAGCTGTGTAATCGTTCCAATTTGTAGAGTCCTCCGTCCGAGGCAGCGAATACATCAACACACCATCAAGTGTCACACAAAAGAGCTCAATCAGACACCTGATGTAAATTGACTCCATTAAGTCAAGATTGTGTCCGACCAGCCTTAAGGCTTCATTTGTAAAACTGTCTCTTTATATCCAGTTAGGTGGATGTATAATTATGCCAATTTGTACTCAATTAAAGAGCCAATAGAGGTTGTTTTGTGTGTGTTTGAACAAGGAAATGTCTGCTCTGCTCTGGTGGTCCAAAATTAAGGATTCTGCTTTTATTTTTCTGTAAATTTATCCGTGATTATTTGTTAATAAAAAAGAGCATATTAAAAAATAAAAATACAAACTTCAATGAAATATTTTGATACGTTACATTTTTCCAAATGCCATTTGCAATGCAGATACTCTGTAGTTTAATAATTTAGTTTTGTTTTTATTTTGTATTTATTTAGATGAAATTGGAGGGCCATCAACCTTATTTTTTGTAAACTTGTAGAGGCAAAATATTGGTTTAAATCAGTTTGAAATGATCTGCTCCATTTACTGTAAAGAATCCTGGGATTATTTGGTTAAAATCAATTTAAAAAAGCCTTATTCATACTGGAGATGTGTGGCTTTAAAATCATAATAAACAACATGAAGAAACCACAAAAGGAAGAAAAGAAATATAAATAAATAAATAAATATGTTCATTTCAGTCCTCTTTGACAAAAAGGAATTCATAACAATTTTTTTCAGTGGTGTCACTTTGGGTGTATTTTTCATACCATATTGGGGAATAAATTGACCCAGGAGTTTGGCTGAGGTGTCTTCCTGTCTGTCAGCCGCAGGAAATGGCTCCACACAGACGAGGCATTTAGCTTCCAGGTGCAGACCCACCATTGGACGGCCTTGCCCAGATGGATAGTACTCCTTCCACCATAAAGACACTAGTCTTCCCCCTGCCCTGAAGCCACCGGTGCTCCTGCCCTGGTCCAGCCTCATCAAAAGGAGCCTGGAAGCTGGGAGGCGGATATGCTGGGCTGCTACCCCAAATCAAGCTCACTTTTCTTTCCCTTGTAAGTCGTAGATAAAAAAAAAGAAAAAAAAAAGTGGGGGAGGTGTGCTTCTCTGGTAGACACCAGCTTCTTTCTTTCTCCTCTTTTCTAACTTCTGTATGTGTGGCTCCTTGCAGGTGTCCTTTCTTTTCTTTTGACACCGAAACCAGATCCCAAAATACTGTCAAAACCATTTCGGCTTGTCTTCTTTCATTACTCAGTTTATTACCCCTCATTGTTAGACAAGCACTAGAAATCAAATTGAGCTCACAGGCACGCACACACACACACACACACACACACACACACACACACACACACACACACACACACACACACACACACACACACACATACACACACACAGACACACATGCACAAATGAATCCTGGCTGCCTGCACTCTGTTCTCCTGCAGGTGCGAGGGCCATCCGCCTGGCTCTTTTCATGAGGCCCTCCCTTTCCTGTCCGTCTGCAGCCGTCCATTCAGCTTCAATCACAGCACCAGCCGGACGCCACCGGACCACTGGCAGGGAAGGGAAGCGCCTCCACACACATCTTTCACTTGTTGAACGACAAGTGAAGAGCGGCTGGGGAGCAAAGAAAGGGTCTTCCTCCTCTGCATCTCCTTCTGCTTTCATCGTAAACAACTTGCTTTCTGTTTGTAACGGTGCTGTCCTTCCCCTCTTCCCCCCTGCCTTCCTTTTCTCCCGCTCAGATGGGCTTTACAAGGACGAGGGGGGCAGGGCAAAGGAGGAGGACGGCCAGGCTCCCTGTGCAACGGGGGGATGCTGAGGTCTTTTTGTGGCTCATGAATGGCACATTTGAGGTTTCCAGCCTTGCTCGGTGCCCCAAGCCAGCTTCACCTGTGGTTGGAGTCAATTGGCCTGTTGTCTGCCTGCCTGGAACCGTGCCCAGCTCTCTGCCAGCTAATTTGGTTAGCGTAGCCACTTAGAACAGAGCAACAATAACCTCCACCTCAAAACCATCAATTAACTCCCAGCACACAATGATGTATCCATTCACTGTTTGCCAGAACTGTTCTCTGACACGATTAATACCCATGCTAATACTGCTAATACCGGCCCTCTGTCACATAACAATGTGCTGATGATTTGAATGGCTTCCGAGTTGTTACATGGCTGTAGAATAACATTCCATTAAGCCCAGTGTTTTTGTGTGCACTTTCGATTAACTTCACACAAAGAAAAAGCAAAAGCAATGTTGCTCATGTTGTCAGGTGCTAACAAGAGCACTGGTGGCTTTGAGGCACAGCAGTGCTTTGGGCCAAATGCTAACATCAGCATGCTAACATGCTCACAATAACAATGCTAACTTGTTGATGTTTAGCAGCTAATGTTCATCACATTCACCATAATTTTAGTGTGTTAGCATGCTAACATTTGCTTATTATCACTAAAGATAAAGTACAGCTGAGGCTGATGGGACTGACATTAGTTTTGGAATTGCACAAAAGGACGTCACAATAAAAATGATGTTGTCATGCAAACAACTTGTCAGAGTTATGACAATGTCCTTGTTTACCCCCTATTATATAAATAATAATAATAATAATAATAATAATAATAATAATAATAATAATAATAATAATAATAATAATAATAATAATAATAATAATAATGAAGCTCCCAGCAAATATGATGCCAGGACCCAACCTTTTACCTTTAGATAATCCAAATGTTCAATCTGACCTTAGTAAAACTATTTAGAAATTCAATGCTCATCGCAAATGGAACAACTTACATAAAACAGACAAAAATGTATCTATCATTTCATTTGTAAATTTTAAGCTCAGATCTTCCAAATGCATTTTGACGTCATTTTCAATTGCGTATTCTATGTTGTGAGTTTAAATTCTGCTTGTTTCATTATACTGTATATATGTTTTATATTTGGTAACATCATAAAACACGGACAGGGCCTCGCTGAGAATAAAGTTACAGTACACAGTACAGTTACAATAAAATTTACAGTAAGTGTCCTGTTAAAGATAGAAGCAGCAAAAAGAATATAACGAAAAGTTCCTGTACAGCCTGAAAAACTGCCTCTTTACTTTTGCTGTCTGTCCACATCAAAAACACAGTAAATATCATTCATGAGAGTTTTTAACTTTAGTTGTGCTCATGTTCAATCTGATCTGGGTAAAATAAGTTTTAATGTTGATGCTCCATAATACAAAATTTCCAACTAACTTTCAAAACACTATTCTTCATTGTCAGCAGCATATGCTAATTAAGTATTTTAAATTGTGCTTGTGTAATGTCTAATGCTTTAATGCTGTAGTGTTCTTGTGCACAGATTTCTCTTCAAACACAGATCCTAAACTACCGGTAACTAAATAATCCACATAATTTTTTTTTCTAATATCTTGCCTTAAATCGTCCCAATTTTAAATGGGATTCGGCTGGTGTTGTCACCATCTACCAGTTCTTTCTCACTGACAAAAAAAAAAGTCAGATGTGCATATGTGTGTTTGTAAAGAATACATCATGTGTCGGGGAGGAGTTGAGCTGAGGTGGGGGTATGTGAGGGGAGCATTTAGCTCACTTTTCCACTGTGTGAGCTGTCATTCTCACCACACGCAGCTGTGGAAATGAGATAAAACTGAGCTGCCACTTTAGGAAGCTCTCATTCACTCACTTGTGCAGCCAGAAACCTCTGAAGCCAAAACGTTTGGTGACTCGTTATTGTGCTGGATGGCAGCTGTTTTCTGCAAGCAAAAGAGAGATCAACAGGTGGAGGGAATGAAAGTTTGATTTTTGCACTTTGTGGATTTTAAAAATAAGCAGAAGTGTGAAGTATTTTTGCTTTGACTATTTTTGGTTTGTATCTCAAACTTTATATTTTGCTGAAGACATTTTTAAAGAAGACTACACTGAACTACAACTCTGAATATAGCACACCACTGAACAGACTATGAATGTGCTATCAAACCCAGTGATCAGGGCCCAGGAGCAGTCTCTACCTCTCTGTGGCCCCGGGTCTGTCCAGGACTTACCCCATTGCCCTCCAGGGTTCAACCTGAGCTCCCGTCTAAACCCTGCGCCCATGCTTGGCCTCCAGAGTGGCCAAAGACCAGCCAAACCTCAGAGGGAGCTGAGCCCTGAGGAGCAGCAGGAGCTCAGAAGGAAGATCAATAGCAGGGAGAGGAAGCGGATGCAGGACTTGAACATTGCCATGGATGCCCTCAGGGAGGTCATGGTGCCATACGGCTCCTCGCCATCTTCTGCCTCCTCCTCTCAGTCCCACCAGCCTGGAGCTCCTCCAGGCCGCAGGCTTTCTAAGATCTCCACCCTGGTTCTGGCCAGGAACTACATCCTCCTCCTGGGTTCGTCTCTGCAGGAGATGCGGCGGCTGCTGGGAGAGGTAAGCGTCGGGATGGGGGTGAACACAGGACCAGTCCCCCGGCTGCTGCTCGCTGGAGGGTGGCCCCTCATCTCTGGCCCCAGTCAGCTCCTCCTCACCCAGGAGTCCCTCCTCACCACAGCAGTATCCTCCTCTTCTCCCACTTCATCGTCCTCTGCTGCTAAATGTCACCTGTTGTCTCCGGGTCCCATGGAGGCCTCACTGGCCCCTGTGCAGTGGAGCTCTGCAGGGGCCTCAGGAGGGCCTGGGTGCCCCTGTGGAGTCTGCAGACTTCCCAGATTTAGCCACTCCACTTCGGCTTCAAGATTCCCAAAATGACTTCCTGAAGTTGAAGTTTAAGAACGGACTTGATGACTGTTACATGTATGCAAATTCTTTTTATATGAATTGTTATTTTTCTAACATTTTTAACGGGTTTATAATAATTTAACTCACAATTATCCTTTGAGCTTTTTAAACCTAATGGATCTATTCTGTATTTGGTAAGCCAGTTTCTTAGTAAATATAATCCCTTTTTGTTTCAGAGATACGTTGTGTTTTATTACTTCTCTCATTTCACAAACAGAGAAATAATTGACTACTTTGTTGATCCATGTTGAAACTGTGAGCTGTAATGACTGTGTGTGTGTGTGTGTGTGTGTGTGTGTGTGTGTGTGTGTGGTGCGTTGCATCAGTATCAGCAGTATCAAAAAATATGCAGTCACAATTTTAGGGTCCTACTGGAGAGGGCCCAAACCATGGACTCTTCTGAAATAAAAAGTAAAACATTTAAGAGCAGTGAAAACCTATTCTCAGTTTCTTACTATGAGCAATGATATTCTACATGAACGGATTTCACATGAATGATTTTTGTGAATGATTTGTGTTTTTGTCTGAGCTCTTCTCGCTGGTTTGAAGTGGGCAGGCTTGTGTTATAAAAGTCAGATATCCCTCCTGTCAGCAGGCAGACTCCCCTTTCTCTGTAGCAAGTACTCAAGCTTGCTCTTTAGCAAGCATTGTGTAATTAAGCAGTCTACAATTTTCTCTAACAATTATGAAGACAAAGTAATTTAACACATACTGTATATGCTTTCATATAAATAGGGATTCCCAGAAATTACATAATGATCTTCTCCACCAACCCTGTCTCTTAGAAATGATGTTGTAAACGGCTTGTTTCCCAATTACTGTATGTTCTAAAGAGAAGCTTAATAATTGCTACTTGGATTATGTTAGGCAACATTTTTTTCGATTAATGAAGCTCTACATTTATTTACCTTACCAGAAAGGGGTGGTGGGCATCCAAAGCACAGAACTTTGACACTAGAGTTGTGCATGCGACATGGTTTAGGCACCAAAAGTCTTATGGTTAAGGTTGGTGAAAAATCATGGTTTTAATCAAATGTTAATAAAAACGACCAACGTTATTTTTCAATGTGAAAGGTAGGTTTTGGTTTACGCAACCAACTACTTGGTAAGGTTTAGGGAAAAAAACGTGGTTTGGGTTAAAATAAGCATGTCATTTTGTTGCGTTACATACGTAACTAACATACGTAGGTTACGTACAGAAGGCAATTAAAATAAGTCAACACAGACTTTTGGTTTCATAGGGACAAAAACAGCAGCCTCCTGGATGAAAGTCCTGTGTTTGTTTGACCCATCTATCCACCCAGACCTCCTCCCTACATGGACTTGGTTGCTTTTATTATTTTCCTCCCTGCACGATCTTTGTTGCTCTTTACTGTATACTGCATCATCTCAAACAGTTGAAAGCCTGGTGCGTCTCACACGGGCACTAAAGGGTGCCTTGTGCCTTAGTATCAGATGCTGAGGGCCACTGACCAAGCTGTCGTATTTGACAAGTCGGTAGTGAGAATGGGTTGACACAACATGTATTTACTTTAACCTTAACCTTAAGCAAGTGCTGTGAATGCACTTGGCATATGTTGTCAGTGAAAATTTTACTGATACGTTTGGTATCAACATTTTGTGACTTGCCAGATATGTTAATTATATATGCTGTTGATAAAAATTGTAATTGGGCTCTATACGCTCCCCCTAAAAGAATTCTGCAAAGTATTTCCTAGGGGACAGGGTTAACTCCACAGTTTGTAAAGATTAAACCCCTTTCTGGCAAATGTTGCCCTCATTTGCATAAAGTAAAGAAAATCAACTTTTGACCCCTGTCTTTTCTCAGCTCAGCTGCGTTGCCTGCTATCCCATAGTACCTTGAGAAGTGATTCACTTATAGAAACTTCTTGTTGCGCTCTACCACGTTTGTTGGGCCTTCACCATTGACGCTGATAAGAGCTGAAAAGCTTCTCCAGCACCCTCCACACCACCCCAAAATAGTGAAACAGTCCTCATCTATTCCCCTATTCATCACCCCAACAAGCAAAAGATCAAAACCCACCCGTGTAATTACTGCTCCGCAGAAAGGAGGCCTTTTGATTATTAGCCCCCTCTCTCTCCTCCATCCTCAAATTCTTGATGTTTCTCTGTGTTAAGGAGCCGGGATGGGTGATTTGGTGCTACTCATTACACTCACTCCACAATATGTTCAAACGCCCAGAAAATGTGTCTTGCTGAATGGGGTTCACTCCTGCAAACTCGCCACCCCTCTGGAAGAAAGCAGGCAGCCTTATTCTGAGCGAGAATAAGGGGCGCTGGTAGGAGGGAGGATATTCTCAGCAACAACCTGGCCCTTAGCACGGCCTGCATGAATAATAATAATGAAAATAATCATAATCATAATGCTGAAAAAATACTCAAAATAATTGCTACCACGGAATAGAGGATTATGGAGGGTAGATATGTGAATGGTGGCGAGTGAAAGGACAGGAATCTATTAGCATCAGGGAGGACAAAAGAGGAGCTGGATGCCATTAAGTGAGATTAAGCTAAATAAGGCTTGATTTTCTTACAAGGAAAAGGGAGGAAGGAGAAGAGGGTGGGAGTGAGGGGGAGGGAGGGAGGGAGAGCCTGATTCATAGATCAAAGTAAGATGGCCAAACTTCACGTCTTTCATTTACATATAGCTGCTTTATCCCTGGAGGGATTAGCTACCTTGCTATTTTCTCCGGGTTGCTCTCCATTCTGCCACCTTTTGCCCACCATCTATTTCCTCCTGCTCTCAGGATGTTCAGTCCTTCTTCTCTTCTTTTTTTGTTGAGTTTGGCTCCTTAATTTCTCCCCCCTCTCACTCTCTGCCCTTTATCCTGGTTTTTCCAAGAGGCTCTCACTTTCTCGAGTTTGGTGGTTTCATTGTTACAGCGACGCAGGGGTCTGGTCAGGCTTTGTGTTAGCACTTTAACTCATCTCCATTTCATCACTGTTGTTCAATGGGGCGAGGAGAGCTTGTAAGACAATGCACGCACACACACACACACACACACACACACACACACACACACACACACACACACACACACACACACACACACTCTCTCTCTCTCTAAAATGTACACACACATGTAGCAGCACATTTTTCTCAGTTAAAGTTTGTCATGTATTGATCTATACAGTATTTTTTCAACCTAAACCTTTCTCTGCTGCTACTATCCCAGAATTGTTACAAGAAATAAGAAATAAGACCTTATAGTTTTATCTACCTTACATTGACATCCGAGTTTGCAAGCAGAATCAGCTGAAGAGGTTGTACTTTTTAGACAAAATCTTATCATGATTAAATGTTTATTTAATTCATGTGTTGGGAGTCCAGTGTAGTTTAAACCACACAACGGTAAAGTAAGTAATGGTGTGTGTATTTTCAGTTCCTGCTTAAAGCTGTGAAAAAGGACTACTGGTTCCAGATCTCTGAATTACTGCAAAATAACAGATTTCTTTTATATGAATTTGTCTAAGTGTACTTCTGTTTGCAGCCTTGAATTGCCCCTTGAGGGCCATTCAACCTAATTATCAATCTATAACGGGACAGCTCAATAGTCGAACCTGCATTTCAAGTCAGTGCACCTTCTGTACAGTAGATGCGGTATATGAGACTGCAGGTAACCATAGCAACTGTACATGCTACAGCTACTGCGATTCAGCCAGCTATTGCTGGTGAAACTTAACATAACAATGGCTATACAAACCACTGCCTGTGGTAAATGGCTGAAGCCCAGTATCCCAGTATAAGAGATTGTCCTCCCAAGAAAAACACTTAAGAAAAAAACCCATATAGGTTTACTTTCATGCGACAAAGCCCTTGGTCGTAGAAATTATGAATTATTAACATGTACGTTCAAAAGTTGTTTTAGTCGTGCGAGAGAAAACTCAGATTGTACAGATATTCTAGCTAGCTGCCTGGATTTACCCTGCAGAGATCTGAGGAGCAGTTAACCATTAGTCCTCATAAATCCACCAGAGTTTAAAATTCCAACACAAAGAAAGCGGAAGGAAACATCGGCAAAAGACATGCTTCTGGCGGAATTTCCTGCGGCATCTGAGCAATCTCGGAAGTGGAACGTTGTGGATATAGACTTCCTTAACCAAATTGACAAATGTCAGAAAACGCTTATATGTAGTTCTGGGGGGCAAGTCCAAAATCTTTTCTTTGTTGTCTAATTTGGAGGACTTGTTACAGAGAAATTATTCTTGTATTGGATATTAACATTTATTTTTTCTTAATCATAACCACAATCTGTTGCCAAACCTTACTCATACTGTATTGTTGTGTTTTGTAGAAAGCAGAAGTTAAAACATTTTTAATGAACATAACTCAGGATTTGCAGAATCATCTAATATCAACCTTCTTGTCTGGCCAGTGTATAAGCACAATAAAACATTCTCTCACAACAAACGCTGATATTGAAAACTATAGGGACTCTGCAAAGAAAACACCACTCTGCTCCGTGGTTTGGCATTCTTTGCTATGTAAATAAGGTCACTTCATTGAACTAGTCTTTCCTGTCCGATAGAAGTCCTTACATATACTGTATACAGATTTCTACCATTCAGTAAATCATCACCTGCACAGAACCAGCAGGGGTGGAGCTTTATTCTAACACTCAATGCCAAACTGTATTCACAAAATTAGGGTTTTCAGACTTACAAACATTTGCTCATGTTGCTAAAGTGCAAAAGCTGCTACACATTTGACTTTTAAAAATAACTTTTATGTATCCATTTGGATTTCAGCTGAAGCATGTTGTTGTCACTTTACACTCCAACATGTGTCTCTAATGTGGATCGTACACATTGTCTTCCACTGTCCCCTCTCCTACAGCCTCTCATCTCAGAGTGTTGTTTGCCTCCGGCCTTTGTCGTACTGTTTCATAGCACTTAACCAGTCAACGTGGGGAGTCCTTGGCTTAGGAAGTCCTGAGCCATAAATTTCATCTTCACAATGAGCAGAGCACAGGGGCTGGTCAGGACCCCCATTTACTTTCTAACCCAGCTTTTATTCATTCGCTCCCTAAATAACATCAGGCCCTCCTATGCTGTCCCACCCTGAAATTCCCGATCCCCTCTGTCACCCCTTCTTTCTCAGACCGAGCCGATACAACAGGGTTACTGCTGAGCCCGCCGGCCCGCTCATTAAGCATCGTGTTCTCTCCCACCCATTCCTGCCCTCTGTCCTATTCACACCGCTGTCCTCATTACAACTTTACAGGCCACCATCAACCATCACCTCATTACCCCAATCGAGCGGCTAAAAGACGCGCTGAGATGGTGTGTGGTCACAGGAGACGCATTGTCTTTACACAATCTGAAATCATCTCTAAAGCTTTGCAAATAATTTGGTTTAGGAGAGATATAAGGCTGATTTTAAGTTAAATTGTACATGTTAATATTGCAGTGAAAGTGAAATAATCAGCAAAACAGTGAGCAGGAATTCACAGTTAGACACTGTGAACATAACAGAAATCGAAATAGAAATAGAAATATAAGCATTTATTTACTAAAAAATTGCAAGTGAGAGAGAAAGGGAGGATTATTGTTTAACAAGTAAGACACTATGACATCGCTAAACAGATAACAAGAGGAAACATTTAATGGAGGAAGAGGATTTGGATTTGTAGGCATAAAAAATGATACCTCAGTACATACAGTTTCCACTAAAAAGAGAAATTACTCCTCTGTTCAGGGGTTGTCCAAGTCTTTTTGGGGAGCGCAGGAACCACCAAGTGCCAGGGGAATTTCAGGGTTGGCTAGTACAGGAGGGCCCAATGTTTTAACCACTCTTCACATTTGGTATTGCAACTCCAAAATGTGTCACTTTCCTTGACATCATTGCGGAATCTGTTACAACGCTCTCAAATACCCACAATTTCACCCAACTCACAAAGGTTTTAGAAGTTTAAGGCGCTTTTGAGAGGTATAACAAAATCATTGTTTTACAGTATTTTGTGGCCACTGGTGCTGAGGTCCTCTTAGGCCACCCCTGTCTCCCTTTTGTCTCCATAAACATCATGTCTGCTCTTGTTTTCTCAGATGTATGCATTATTGTTGCTCAATGATAATCCATTTGTCAGTGCAGTTTGATGCACTGCATTGCCACTGAAGCAATTTGTTTCTGATTATCCACTAATTTCCCAGCATGCAGTGTATAGAAGGCAGGGTATATAGTACATCAGATAACTAAAGGATTGATTACCTGTCTGCACATCCATGTTCTAACACCAAATAATAAATCAGGGATCCAAAGCGAAAATAGGATTTAAGAGAGGGACACACATTTTTTTTATTGGCTGCCACATCAGAATAAAAATCTTTACTTGGTTTTCTCCAGGCCAGTCCTGGGTGTTGGGGAGTCAGAATCTATTCACTTTAAAAGGGGGGCTCTACATGCAAATAGTGTAGTTCATTGCACTTTTCTGTTGACAGCTTTGTCATGAGAAATATCAAATGTTTGCAATATTAGATATAAGTGTATCCAATTATGTGACAGTACACACGGAGTGTGGGATATGACATATGTGGCAAGTGTGCATATTGTGCCCAAATTCTGCTCAATTGTGATAATCGAAACTTGATACTATACAGCAATGAATGGGACGGATGAGAGGATGCCTGTAAAGTTATAATAAAGTCACATGTGCAGTTTGAAAATGAATGAAAACGTGGGTATGGTCCTTTTAAATGTGTGTGTTTGAGTGTGTGTCGCTGTGGCAATGAACCCCTGGCCCTCAGTTTGCCCTCTGAACCCTCGGTGGCCTTGGAAGCAGGAATTCCAGTTAACACATCACAGATCAGTTTTCTTTTCTTCTTGTTTTGTGTTTCTATCGCTTCTCGCCAAATGTTGGCTGGGTGTCGACAAGGCCTGACAGCGACCAGCCCTCTCCCGCCTCTGTTTTCCTGTCTTCTTTCTTCCCTTCCTTTCTGCCGTTCCTCTGTTTGGGCTCCTCTTTCTTGCCTCCTTTTCTGCTTAATTGAGTTGTTTGGCAGGCGGGCTTGTCAGACAGCGCTGTCTATGTGGGGAGTCTGAGGGGCAGGGGGGCACCCGCCATTGTGCTCTCAGAGACGGGTTAGTTTTTCACCATTACTGATGCATGAGTGAACATGGCCCAGATTAGGACAAGGGGGAGCTGCAGTAAAATTTTGATAATATCATAAAACGTCTATTTTGTCTAATATTTCATTATTTAGAAGAAAAGCTGCGTCCGTTTTAGTCTTATCATGCTGCAAAGTTTGTGGCTCATAAAGTCTATTTTCGTGTGAATAATATGCTGCATTTTCAATCCTGAAAATACATAATTCATTCAAATTGTAACCATAATTTATAAATTACATGACACAATACATACAAACAAAGACACATATTTTCCAATGTAATGGCGAGTTTAAAACATTATGACATTTTTTTACAATGACTATTTGAATTTGAATTAAAATGACATTTATTTGAAAACGTTACATATAATACGTCTGCATCCATTACTGAGATTTGGACCATTAAGAGACAAGAGAGTCTTCTCAGTTTTAAGTGCTCAGCAAACCCATAAATATCTTCTCCATACGAGAGTGTAAAGTGGTCTGAAGAAGGCAAACACTGACTGTGTGTGGAGTCATCAATCATGAGGACAGAGGAGAGAGAGAGAGAGAGAGAGAGATGCAGAGGAGGATTCTCATTTCACTTTTCTTTACGTTGACGAGCATGTTAGTAGTGGGATCCCATAACCAGCTTGGTGCTAAAATGACCCACTGAGACATGAAATATGTTGGCGTATGTGAGCCTGCACATTTAAAATTAAACGTATTGTCCCACAATATAAACAAAGTGACTCATAGTTGGTTGCAGCTATAACTTAAAACTACCTGTTTACTCTGTACAGATTTTTAGACCTGTAAGATTTACTATTTTAATTCATTTCCATCAGCGGTTTAGCATGTTGTAACCTAACTGCATCACTGCTGACCATTTTCCATTTGCTTCACTTTATTTCAGTACGAAAATAGAGCTAGGTACATAACAGGACAGGCCTGAAATGCCACGTCTGATTTAATCTTTTTGATTAAATATGTATAGTTCGTTTTTTGACGTGAGCACTATGGGGAGAAAACAATCTCTCTTTTATTAAGTTTATTTTGCTGTTTTTTAATAATCCTCTCAAACCGAACGATATTTCTTGAATATTTAAACAATAAATGTAAGACATTACGTTGCCTGCTTGAAGCTTCATAATATGTAGCCTGGTGCACTCTTCTCTTTGTTAGCATTATTCAAATTAATAATTTCATTGCAAAACACTTTGTTCCATTATTATTTACTTCATTATTGGTTGTATTTAATCAAGCTATAAACCCAAATATTTTTTTCCAAAAGAATAGTGTGCGGCAAGTCGGGGAATATTTCACTATTTAAGAGATTTATTTTATTAAACACATAAAGACACATTTGTTGATTTGATGTAAGTCAGCAATGTTGATATGATGTCATTCATCATTTCATCTCCCGGCAAAGACCGCAAGTTCTAACAAGACTCTGATACCAATGTCTGAAATGTAACGCAGACCAAAGTAGCAATACTGCTTCTATTGTTTTAATTGTGTTATTATTCTTTAATCTTCTTGTTGTGCGTACTGTTTGTATTTTGTGACTGTAGGAGAAGCACACTCGTGTCTTCCCTCAGGGTCCACGGACCTGTCCATCTGCTCACACACACACCAAAAACCGACAGCCAAGGGCTAAGGGAGAGTCTTTATTTGTGTGTGTGTGTGTGTGTGTGTGTGTGTGTGTGTGTGTGTGTTATAAATATAAGGTTTTTGAAGGGTTGGGTGTGTAGTCAGTTTACATGGTACAAGGTCTGGACCAGAGCCACTAGACTTCAGCTCCCTCCCAAAGGCTGCCTCACCTCTCCTTACTTTAAATCGCACACACACACACACACACACACACACACACACACACACACAAACACACACACACACACACACACACACACACACACACACACACACACTGCTCTGACAGCTACAACCCCCCCAAACACACACACTTGTGCCATCACACAGCCGTTCTCTTTCTGCTGACCAGCAGAAAATGTGGACAACTCAACCCAAGGACAGTGTGTGTGCGCGTGTGTGTGTGTGTGTGTGTGTGTGTGTGTGTGTGTGTGTGTGTGTGCGTGCGTGTGCGTGTGCGTGCGTGTGCGTGTGCGTGTGTGTGTGTGTGTGTGTGTGTGTGTGTGTGTGTGTGTGTGCGTGCGTGCATGCAGGGGTTAGGGGGAGGCACAGCATACTCCTCCTCTCCTCCAACCTGCTGGAATGCCAAAACCAGCCGGCAGGGTCAACGCAGGAGTCAAAACACTTCAGAGGAACGAGGAGAGGCCAAGCAGCGTTGTGCATTTTTATCACACAGGTACATGATTTTGACCCATTGAACAATAAACTGAAATGACTTTACTTTGAAGCCTTGAAAAAGCTCCGCCGTAAGTTAAAAGGTGGAAAACGTGTGTTGGCTGTGCTGCTTTAGAGGTCAGAAATGAGGGAAAACTCACCTGGATGCACTTGAACACTGATGAACAGTGTGTTTGTCTTATAACTGTAGTTTAGCAGAATTTTCGTAGTGATATTCATTCATTCACATTACAGAAGAGTGTATTTCTTATCAACACTGTTGTCAGTCATTCCTGCAATGCAGGCACAGCTTACAACTTGTATATCATTGAAAATAATGCCCATAACAGTGTTTTAATTGACATTTAAATACATCAGCACAGTAAACCGAGGCAGCTGACTCTGATCCAAAAGTAGAAGTACCTTGTCAGTCTGGTCTAATTTTGACTAAACTAGATTTTGTGTAACCTTGCTCTGCTGAGTGAGAAGCAACACTAACAGAACGTTTCCCTTTGGATCCATTTTCCTCATGAACAAAGCTATCCACGACCAACAGTAGGAACTGCACGACATGCAAACTTGTTTTTTCATCACATATCACAAAAGCACCCCCTTTTTGTTTCACGAAGATGCCCAAATTAACTTTGCTGTGCCATTTTGTAGTGCGATCAGGCTAAAAAAATAAATTTTCAGTTCTATAAGAAAGTGAAACATGAGCTGTTTTAATGCATAAAGAAATAAGTATTGCTTTTTTTCTGGAGATGACAGGCTCTGCTTTTCAGATTAATGTGAAGAAGACACACTTGTACAATAGCACTCTCCATGACAACGTTTTGGAAACATTTAAATGCGATGTGCATTTACAGAAAGGATGTAGATATTCAGAAAATAGAGAGGTAGTGTTAAACAGAAAAAAGGTTTATACCTCTGTGTTAAAGATCTGTTGGATTTGGGCTGTTTGTATAAGCATTCTATTTTGGACTATAATTCTGAATGTGCAAAATAAACTCTGCTGTAAAGGCGGCAACTAATGGGTACTGAAGCATTGCAGTGTGTGTGTGTGTGTGTGTGTGTGTGTGTGTGTGTGTGTGTGTGTGTGTGTGTGTGTGTTGGGCAGTGTACCTACCATCCTGAGTCCTCTGTTGGGAAGGGCATGGTCCATTCCTCCTGTGTGCAGGTGTCATGGCTGGACCTCTTCATTTGCATATATTTGCATGCTGTCAAACGGAGCTGCTGCTGACAGCTTCCAGAGCCGACTGTCTTCCTGGACCCCGGCCCAATCCTGTCGGCATGGTTACACGGCACGGTTATAGCGTGGCGCGGCAGGCTCACGGCCAGGCCGATCAGCCCTGATGAGAGCTTGAGAGCTTCAGGGAGACGTCTATCAGCGGACAGACATCAACTCACACCAACAACCTCCAAATGTCACTGAGTGAGGGCATGAAAAATACGAGTACATATGGATTGTGGTTTTGGTTAATATTAATAAACATGTTTTACTGTCTTGTGCTTTAAGTCACTGCAGACTTTTCTCTATATCGTACCAAGACCCTTATCTTTACCCCTAACCAAGTGCTGTGACGGCCCAAACAACCATACAAAAGTTTAATATTTGTAGTTGCTGCACGCAGATATCAAATTGCATTATCGGATATAAACAAATTAAATATGTTATCAGTGAACATTTCACTGATAAGTTCAGTATCACCATTTTGCGACTTGACAGATACGTTGATTTCCTCGTCATATTAATAGAAAAAATAATACGGGCAGCACTGAGCTTCCTCCTAAATGTATTTGTTGTTGCAAATTAGTAATATATGAACATGATTTATAGATAGGGGAAACTGTCTGTCTGTAATGTAATGAATGTGAAATGCAAGAAGTAGGAATGACACATCAAACTGTACCATCATGCTTCCTGGGGGGTTTGGAGCTACGGCCCAAGAATGTGATGTAGGAGCCTGAGTTCTATAAATATAAATAGTTCCTGTGTTTCTGATAAAGTTCCTGTAGTGGTAAGGGGTATTATTGTTAAAGAAGTAATCAGAATTCACAGTAACTTCACTTGTAGAGAGACGTTTGGGGATAAACAATTTGGGATTGTAACTTCAGTAGTTTGAACACTTGAACATATCAACCAGCATGATAACAGACCTTAAACTATGGCCATTGGAAATACTGCATCAAAATGCAGTCTATCAAGCCACGTTTTTTATTCTAAATGAGTGCAAAAGAACAGTGATAATATTGATGAAACTCAAATAATTTCATGCAAAAAAAATAACATCTTTTTTAAGGACATCCGCTGGAAGAAGAGCCGCAGAATTTGATCTTTCTTTCATCAGAGCTTCCACTCAACTCTCTCCCTCCAACCTTAACAATTAAAAAAACAAACTGAAGGTGAATCCACTGTCCATTCTCCCTCTCTAAAATAAACTGCCCTCTACCCCCCTCCTCTCTCTTCCTTCTGTCTCCATCCATTCTGCTTTTGGCAGTCATGCCGGGACCTTTCAGAATGACTTGTTTGGCCCCAGATTTTCTGGACATTAGGCGCCAAGAGACACAGAAGCCAAAGAGTCAAAACGGGCTTTCTCCTCAGTTCCTCCAGCCCTCTCATCGCTGCCTCCTCGGCGGGTGTTTGTCATCCCCTGCTGAGCCAAACAGACGTGTGTTTACCAGTTTACTGTAGCTGGCCGGGGAGGCTTGTCGGTGTGCAGGCCAGCGCTTTGTCTCTCACACTGTGAAACACAACAGCAGTTAGACTTCTCCCTGACAGCATGCTAATCGTCTGATTTAACTCTCCCATGTTTAATCATGAGGGGAAATGAAGGGAGAGAGAGAGAGAGAGAGATTATGATAATTGCTTCAAAGTTGTATTGTGTTGGATCCCATCTGTACACTTTTAGAATGAGGTGTCACTTTCAACATGTCTGTGTCTTTTCAGTGCAAACAAACATACAGTGCAGGAGACTAGAAATGTTTTTCACTCTTACATTTTTCTCAGAACCTTAAATGACATGTTTGTATTTGTGGGACGATGGTGTATGAACCTTCCACGAGGATCAGTTTAATGTAAATCTGTCAAAAAGTAAATTAAGTATTGTGATCAAGCCGTTAAGCTGCACTCACATATATTTGCATGTACACATATTGTTTTAATAATCACAGTAATATGTCACATTTATATAGCTATTTTCTGTGTACTCAATGGCACTTTACAGCATAAAAGAAAACACACATACAAGATGAAGAAGGTGACTGAAAGACCTTGGCATCATTGGACCCTGGGCAACAAAAGGAAGTGGACTGGTGGAGGAGATCAGAGAGCTGGGGAGATGCTAGTTACAGATATCTTGTCGGTCATGGGAAGGATTTTATAGTTGAATCAGCAAACCAGTGGAGAACTAGTGTAATTCGGTCTCTTGAGTGAATACGGGTGAGCAAATGGCCAGCAAAGTTGTGAACATACATGCTTTGCTAGTGTTGCCATAGAATATACGGTTGCTGCAGTAATCCAGCCTGAATGTTGTGAAAGCATGGACGAGTGATTCTGCAGCAGTAAATGACAGTTTGGGTCAGAGGCAGGCAACGTTGCAGAGGTGGAAGAAGGTTGTTTAAGTTATCTGGTTTGGGGATCTGGGGTTGTGGTTAACTCTGAGGCTGCAGTCTTGGAGGGAGGGTGTAAAGTGGAGCCGTTTTGCTGTTGGGCAGGTGGGAAGAGTATAGCAGGTGGCAGCAGAGAGGGTTTATGTCAGGGGTGTCAAACATACGGCCCGTGGACCAGAAACGGCCCGCCAAAGGGTCCAATCAGGCCCACTGGATGACTTTGTAAAGTGTGAAAATTGCAGAGAAGTAATTAGTTCCAATTCCGAATTTACCACCTTAATGTTAGAGAATATCCAAGTTCTTTTTCTGTAAATTTATGACTTTAATCTAGGAAATTCAGAGTTTTTTCTCGGAATATTACCCCTCTCTTACCTCTTACGGGTCTGTAACATTATTTTAAACTACTTTGGCCTTACAACGCTATCGTAGCAGAAGCAACTTGCATTTGCCAACATCAAGCTGACAAGAAACTCTGCAGCAGATAAAGTTTCTGATCTTACTGGAGTGGTTTACTGGTCTGGCACACTTAGGGGTATCAGACCCATGAACTAAACTGAGTTTGACACGCCTGGTTTATGTAAAGTGGAAAACGAAGGACATGGCAACATAGAACAATGACCATGTTTCACGACTAGGGCTGTCAAATTTTTTCTGTCAAACGATAATTTCTCTTCTTAGTTAATCGCGATTAATCGCATGTTTTATCACATCATTAAAATTCTATTATTTTGCATTTCAGAACTGTTTTTAAGTACATGTTAACAATGGAAAGCAATTCTTACCAGTGTATCTTGATTGGGAATCAAATTAATGCAAAGAAAGGTACTTTATGAAGTTGACTTTAAGATTTGTATTTGTTTATTATTTATTTACTGTAAACAAAAGAAAAATGTGTGAATCTGTCATTATTGCACAACTCAGAACATGCCAACCATAGTACGTCTTTAAGACCCGAGTCTTCTATAATGCTGACAGGTCTGCAGTTAGTTGCCACCCATTTTGCAAGAGCTGTAGTAAGTTTTTTTGGATTAGTTTCATCCACAGGTTGGCAAGAAGCACTCTCCAAAATAGTGCTTTGCCTGAGCCCGCTAGCATTAACCTGAGTCACGTTAAATGTACTATGCTTAGCTCGTAGGTAGTAGCTTAAGCTTGACATGCTTCGGTGATATTTTAATTTGGCTTTACACAGTGTGCATATTGCTTTCGATTTGTCTACTGAGCCGTCCGGGAGTTTTGGAAAATAAAAAGCGCCATTCAGAATTGGGTTGCTGCTGTCTTTCTCCATCATGCCTGCAGCCTGCAGCAGTAGGATGTGTTATGAGGAAGTATGGCAGCTTGATGATAAGTAAAGGTGCGGCAAAGGGTCAAAATAGTAGCCTAGCTAGATTCTAGTGATTTTAGAACA